>NW_015164692.1:410096-428974 GCF_001447785.1 Gekko japonicus
ATGATGGGGGGGTACTTACCTCCTCCTCCTGCTTCCTCCTCTGCCTCCCTCCACCACCACCACCCCGCGAGTATCGCGGGTCCCCCTCTTGTAACAATATAATTTTGATATGTGTTTGATTTTTTTATTATATCCCAATAAAATTGTTTTAAAAAAACCAAATAGTAGAAGTGGAAAGTGCCATCAAGTCACGGCCGACTCGTGGCGACCCTGTAGCATTTTCAAGGCAAGAGACTTGTCTGCCTCTGCATACCAACCCTGGACTTCCTTGTTGGTCTCCCATCCAAGGACTAACCTGGGCCAACCCTACTTATTTATTTATTTATTTATTATTAGACTTTATATCCCGCTCGAACCCCCTTCCAGGGGTCTCTGAGCGGCTTACAGGTCGGTGCTAATCACCATTTTATTTCCCTAACTAGGGCCACATATGTTAAGTAGGGGTGGGACTACCTACCAGCACCCTATAGTAGTGGTTGGAGTTGTTTTTCTCGGCTAGGGTCTCCCAGTCTCCAGATCTTCTTCTGTGTTGTTATTATTGGCAGTCTCTGGCGGGGGGGGGGGGTTGCTGCGGCACTCAGCTGGCAGATCTCATTTTTCCTGACTTAGCTCCCAAGACCTGACAAGATCAGGCTAGCTCCTCCTATTATGCTGCGAGAACTTTAATAACTCACTACCTTTGACAGCTGTACATTTTTATTCATGCATTTCATGAACAGACCTTGCTTCCTCAGTGTTTATCCAAAACCAGCTCCAATCCGGATTCAGTCAGGTTCAGAAGTACCTGATGCCTCCAGTACAGTCCTAAGCAGGGTTGAACCCTTCCTAAGAGAACTGAAGTCAGTGTGCTTTAAAAGGGTTATAACGTGGCTTAGGACTGCGGTGCAAATTCCTCAGTGCCGCGTAGAGCATGTGCTGTACATAAAATTTTGATTCAGAACTAGCTGAGGGCTTCTGAACTCCCAACATGTTTTCCACAAAGAAGCTCTGCTGGGCAAATGCTGCTCTGTTGACTTCTAACAAACTCTTAACTGTGTCTTGCCAAAGCACTACTTGTAAGCTGTCTCCTTCACTTCAAGCCAGAGAAACACGTTGGGCTTTTAATATGTGATCTGAATATGGCAAATTGCCATTTATCCAGACACCGCATGCCACAAAAATACTACTGTATGAAATGCCGTGAATTAATCAAGGAGATGCTCGTCATTTAGAGGCTCTGATGCTCTAATAACCAAGTGACAAACAAGCCAGGTTCTATGGCCAGTTCGTGGCCCTAACAAGGAATGATCCGATCCAGTCACTAACGCACAGCAGCCATCCTAACCATCGACATAGCTGGGAAGAAAAATGCAGTTTATAGAAATTGTGTGTGAGCTATTAACTGGTTGTGGTGTTTCTCACTAGAGTAAAACGGTCATGAATGATGAACTTCTGTTTGAACTAAAAGCAAAATGAAGGAAAACAACTGTAGATAACAGATAACAGAAAATATATATTTCTCCATGAAATATGACTTTACAAGAAGGGGTTCTGGTACAATAGTTATCTTGTATGTGATTTGTCATTTCAGAAGAGAAATGCGACCAGCCAGCTTACAAAATAAATGTACAGAGATGGCAGTTTTTGGTGTAGAGGCTTCGATGACAGAATGTTTGGGGGCCTTGCAGATTCACAATGAGAAAGACTCAATCTGTGGCCAGCATCTTCCATAAAGCATAGGGTAGGGCAAAAGTGAGGTGTTTTGTAGTTATCGCTCTCTCACACCTCTCCAATAACTATAAACTTCCACAGTTGTATAGAGGCATGTCTCAATCATTTTAAGAGAGCCAGGGCAGTGTGGTGGTTAGAGTGTCAAGGCTAGGATCGTGGAGGTCCGGGTTCAAATCCCCACTCGCTGGGTGACCTTGAGCCAGTCACTCACTCTCAGCCTAATACCTCACAGGGTTGTTGTGAGGATAAAATGGAGGAGTAGGTTAGGCTGGGGAAGGGAAAGGCAGCATGGTACATCCTGATCGCATCCGATCTCAGAAGCGAAGCAGGGCCAGTGCTTGGAAGGGAGGCCACCAAGGAAGGCTCTGCAGAGGTTGTTGTTCTTCAGTCGCACAGTCGAGTCCGACTCTTTGCGACCCCATGGACCAGATCCCGCCAGGCCTTCCTGTCTTCCACCGTCCTCTGAAGTTTTCTCAATTTCATGTTCGTTGCATCTATGACACTGTCTAGCCATCTCATCCTTTGCCGTCCCCGTCTTCTTTGACCTTCAGTCTTTCCCAGCATCAGGGTCTTCTCCAGTGAGTGCTCCGTTCTCATTGGGTGGCCAAAGTATTTGAGCTTCAGTTGAGTCTGCAGAGGTAGGCCATAGCAAACCACTTCCCTTTTTCTTAAAAAAAGCCCTTTTTCAGTTTTTCCAATGGAAAGATTGGAAATTTGGGGGGAGTACTGAAAAGAAACTCCTATGAAATGTTTTGTCTTTTAGAATGAGTGGGAATGCTTTGAAAGACAAGCTGGGCATGCTTGTGGATGTATACATATTCTGCACCCGATCTTCATGAGGGCAGCATGGAGAGTTTCCGTTGCCTCCGTGTCCCTTTTGACATGACTCTTCTCTTGTGGTTGACCTTTTCACTTTTCCTTCAAACCGCTATGACACATATACCCACAGATTGGGTAGCTTCTTGCCCTACCTTGCTGGAGGGGGGGGGGGAGATCTGAAGGCGGTGGGGCAGAATCTCCACCAAAGCCTCAGAGGGAAATTCTGAAAGTTTCATTGAGAACTGAGCTCTCTCTAACCAGTAGCTACAGAAGAAAGAAGACCGCTTCTAGCTACACAGATATTATAACTGACCCTTTGTGCAATGCTCTTTTTCTGGCCAAATAGTATCTTTTATGTTGTTTCTGGAAATTGTACATCTCTAGTAGAGAAAGAATGCCAGAGTGTCTGATCATTCCTAATCTCCTTTAGAGAAACTAGAGCCAGTGCGCATAGTCTGGTCTGCTTTGGTGCTTGTCAATAGCTACCTGGATGTTTATTCCATTTGAGAAGTCTAATATTTATTTATTTAGAAAGTGCTTAGGGAACCTTCCTGAGATTTGTAGATGTTCCGGGCTTGTATGGCCATGGTCTTGGCATTGTAGTACCTGACGTTTCAACAGCAGCTGTGACTGGCATCCTCAGAGGTATAACACAGGAAGATGGAGTACTCTCTTTGTCAATGTACTCCATCTTTCTGTGTTCTACCTCTGAGGATGCCAGTCACAGCTGCTGGCGAAATGTCAGGTACTACAATGCCAAGACCACGGCCATACATCTACAGCAACTCTTGATCTCCAGCCGTGAAAGCCTTCAACAACATACTGCCTGAGACAGCTTACAAAATAAAATCTAATCAAAACATAAAACATGAAAAGTTGCTAATTAAACATGAGAACAAAACATTAAACAGCCTAAAACGAAGTTCACAGGTTTCGGACTAAAAACACACTACAAAAACGGTGTGAAAAGAGATCAACACCTTAATTAAAAGGCAGAGTAAACAGAAATGTTTTGGCCTAGTGTCAAGTGGTTAAGACGCTGAACTGCGGGCTGTGGAAGGTCGGTAGTTCAGCAGTTCGAGACCCGGGTGCCGCATGACGGAGTGAGCTCCCGTCTCTAGTTCCAGCTCCTGCCAACCTAGAAGTTCGAAAGCAAGAAATTGCAAGGAGATAAATAGGTACCACTTAGGTGGGAAGGGAACAGCGTTCCGTGCGCCTTGGTGTTTAGTCATGCCGGCCACATGACCACGGAAACGTCTTCGGACAGCGCTGGCTCTTCGGCTTTGAAACGGAGATGAGCACCACAACCCTAGAGTCGGATTCGACTGGCTTTCGAGCAAGGGAACCTTTACCTTTAGTGTCAAAAAGGATAGCCACGTAGGCACCAGGCAAGCCTCAAGGCGAAGGGCATTCCATAAGTGCGGTGCCACCACAGGAAAAGCCTCGTCTCTGGTTGCCACCCATGTCAGCTCTGAAGGCAGCGGGGGGGTGGAACAAGGAGCGGAGTTTGTCAGGCAGATTTTAGCCATCGGGCTGGACAGTAGAGGAGAAGGGGGTCCTTCAGCTTGTTTTTGCTGTGGTCCTCAGACAACCAGAGGAACTGGTGGTGGTGGCCACCTCTGTCACAGTGGGTTGATCCCAAATGTCTTGGGACTTGACTGGGCCTGCTCCAGCAATTTCCAGCATCTGCCAAAAGGACTCTTCGCAGTAGCTGGGGGAGTTAACAATGCAAATCACAACCGTGCATAGGTGGCAGAGTAATGGCTTGAAGCGGCAATTGAGCCGAGCCCGAAATTAAAGCCTTCCGACGTATAAATATTGATGAATCTGTGAGATTAGTTTTTAAATATTAATGCCCTGTTGTTTGCAAGCAATATTACAGTCAGCTTGTTGCGCGTCGGGCTTCGATGTCGGCTCTTCAGCTTTGCCATCACATGGCTGGCGACGATGATTAGCTGATTAGCGCCTAACATTTACTAGGCACTGGACAAAGTTTGAGTCCGGTGGCACCTTTAAGACCAACAAAGGTTAATTCTGGGGGTAAGCTATAGTGTGCATGCATACTTCATCAGATCTGATGAAGTATGCATGCACACTATAGCTTACCCCCAGAATTAACCTTTGTTGGTCTTAAAGGTGCCACCGGACTCAAACTTTGTTCTGTTACTTCAGACCAATACGGGTGCTCACCTGAATCTAGGTACTGAACTGTAAAGTTAACAGTGTTTTTATTGGTTTTTCCATTAACGTATAATAACATATATTTACAAACTCCACATTAATATATTTTACAACAAATGATTCTCCTGATCCTAGTATACAATCCTTGTCTTATACAAGTTAACTATCGCTTTAATCTCTAACCTTACTCTATTATGTCTAACTTAATTTATTTCTCTCTTCTTTATCTTAAGCCAGTTATATATTACTCCCCATCTTTCCCAGAACTTTCCTTCTGGTTTATTTTGTAATTCTATATTCACTCTATCCATTTCCGCTATTTCCAACACCTTATACTTTAATTCCTTTATGGAAGGTAAGTTATTAGATTTCCACCGTTTTGCTATCAGGATTCTTGCCGCGGTTAATATATATATTATTATCTGCTTATGTCTTTTTACTGTATCTGGAATCATATTTAAAAGATATATTTCTGATAGTAGCGGTAGTTTAGTCTTTAAAATTTTTATTATTATGCCCTGAACTTTTTTCCAAAAATTCTGGATCTTGTTACATCGCCACCAGATATGGATAAACGTCCCTAGATTTTTCTTACATCTCCAGCATCTATTTGTAGCACTAGGTACTGAACAGTAAAGTTCAGGAAAAGAGGCAATTAGCTTACAAGGAATGGGACTTTCTTTTCCAACCTAATATATAGCTAGGAATCCGGTTCGTCATTTTAGAAGAAGAAGAGAAGAGGAGATTGGCTTTATACCCCACCCTTCACTTGGAGTCTCAGAGCGGCTTACAAACTCCTTTCCCTTCCCCTCCCCACAACAGACACCCTGTGAGGTAGGTGGGGCTGAGAGAACTCTGACACAAACTGCTCTTTTTCAAGGACAGCTGTGCCAGAGCTTGTGACTGACCCAAGGTCACATCAGCAGGTGCAAGTGGAGGAGTGGGGAATCAAACCCGGTTCTCCCAGATTAGAGTCCGCACACTTAACCATGACACCAAACTGGCTCTCAGCCAATTTATGAATACACAGTTTTTTTCTCATTTATATAGTACTTTAGAGCAGGGGGGTCAAACATGCAGCCCAGGGGGCTGGATAAGGCCCCCGGAGGGCTTCTATCAGGCCTGCAGTGGGACTGGCTGTCTTCTGCTTCTTCTTCCAGTTCTGCTGCTGCTGTGTCATCGTAGGTTTGCAGCTTACAGATACACACCTGAACAGCATACTCAGGATTGCAATAGCACAGATGCAATAATTCAGAGCCAGGGGTGTCAGTTCTCAGACACTGTTAAATAAACAAAATATTGCAAGAGCGCTAATGTTTTAAGCATGTTTTTATTTTAAGTAAAAAAACACCCTATTTTTTTAAGTAAAAACAACAACAACTCTATCTCCGCTACCTGGCATTACATTTTATGACACAAATGGCACAGCCCAACAAGCTCTCGTTTATGTCAGATCCAGCCCTCATAACAAATGAGTTCGACACCCCTGCCAGTTCGGTGTAGTGGTTAAGTGCGCTGACTCTAATCTGGGAGAACCAGGTTTGATTCCCCACTCCTCCACTTGTACCTGCTGGATGACCCTGGGCAAGACATAGTTCTGGCACAGCTGTTCTTGAAAAAGAGCAGTTTCTGTCAGAGCTCTCTCAGCCCCACCCACCTCACAGGGTGTCTGTTGTGGGGAGGGGAAGGGAAAGGAGTTTGTAAGCCGCTTTGAGACTCCCTTGGGTAGTGAAGGGCGTGGTATAAATCCAATCTCTTATCTTCTTCTTTAGAGCACTGAAAGTGCTTTACATATATTATTTCAGTACTCTGTGGAACAATCCTGTGAGGTTGAGCTAGTAGTATTATCCCCAGTTTGCAGATGTGGAAATGAGACTGAGAGAGCAGATTACCTAGCTAATTTATGGCACAGGAAAAATTGAACTGGAGATTTCTTGATTCATAGCTCATTCTCTTAGCCACTATTCTGTAGTCTCAGCTATTGTATTTGGTAATTCCACAAATGATTTTTTTTCCTAATTAAACTCAGATGTTTCAAAATAACGTTTATGTATTTTAGAAGCACAGATCCCAGTGCATTCTTGACTATTTCCTTTTTGTTTTAAAACTGATGCACACCATTTTTTAATTTTTTTAAAAATCGGACTTTGCCTCGGATAAGACATTTTCCTAAACAATAGCTGCGCCCACGTTTATTTTGTTCTCTGCACTTAGTAATTATCATGTTCAGGCATCTCCCCACTGAAAATGATTTATTGTCTATGTGAAAGAGGATTAGGCAAGCTTTCAAGTCTTTTTAACAAAGCTTTTTTCGAGCCTGGAAAAAGCATATTTAAGTTTCAAGCTAAATACCAGAAGGAAGTAAATCATTTGCATAACTGGCAAAGCTGAACGTTTACAGTTCATGGAGTTGCTCACACAAGCCATATTCTCAGTTGGGAGAGATTCCATCACTGAAATCAATGGGTTAAGACCAGAGTAACTTTGCGTACCATTGCACTGCCATTCTGTTGTATCGAAAATAGCAACCCTCATGGTACCTTACGGACTACAATTTTATGATGGTGTGAATGTTGCCGTTCGAGCATTTTAGACCCTCTGGCCAATGCAATGTAGTCGGTTGTTCAAGCGACTTTGCGGACTAAAATGCCATCGAATGAAGCACCCACCTGCCCCAAGGTGGGTGCTGCTTAATTCAGATAGCACCTTACGGACTACAATTTTATGATGGTGTGAATGTTGCCGTTCGAGCATTTTAGACCCTCTGGGCAATGCTATGTAGTCGGTTATTCAAGCGACTTTGTGGACTAAAATGCCATCAAACGAAACACCCACCTGCCCTAAGGTGGGTGCTGCTTAATTTAGATAGCACGTATACTAAACAGAGCACACCCTCTATGAACATCTGCCGTTCACTTCCCTCTGCAGAACTATGCTGGAGGGGATGGGGGCAGCAAGGCCAACCTAACTGAGATGTGCTTCAGTCAGAGAAAGTCTTGGAGTCTGCTGCTGCAGTCTGGCTTATTCCGTCTCCAGATTGCCTCGGGAGGGGATGGGGAGTTGGCGCAGATGCTGGAGCATTAGCATGGCGCGGCCTCGCCGAGCCAGGAGACAGGCTGCGCTGTCCTGCGCCAGCCTCAGTGGGACAGCTTCCGTGCCCAATGCCATTTCGAGGGCAGGTCTGCTTCTTGATCCTAGCCAGCAGTCCAGAACATTTGGAGTTAATGGCAGACTTGAACCTCCCAGGGTTTATACTGAACTGGCATGACAGAAGTGAGGAAATGGGGAGCAGGTTTGCTGTCTGCTTGCTTGGTAACTCGAGGTATTGATGCTGCGTGTTGTTTGGTCTTTACTTTTTTTAAGAACCAGGCTTCTTATTTCTAGGGCTTCCGGTATTTTAGGATGCAGAACCCTTGGTAGTTTCAGAGGGTGGCCATGTTGGTCTGCAGTGGAACAGCGAGATTTGGTTCCAGCACCAACTTAGAAGAAAAGATTGGATTTATACCCCACCCGTCACTACCTGAAGGAGTCTCAGAGCGGCTTACAATCTCCTTTCCCTTTCCCTCCTCACAACAGGCAACCTGTGACGTAGGTGGGGCTGAGTGAGCTCTTTCCAGAACTGTCCTTGAGAGAATAGCTCTGAGAGAACTTGTGACTGACCCAAGGTCACCAAGCTGGCTTCATGTGGAGGAGTGGGGAATCAAACCCCGTTCTCCGCACTCCTAACCACCACACCACACTGGACCTCAAGACACCAACAAGATTTTCTGAGTATAAGCTTTTGAGAATAAAAGCTTACTTTCAGACAGAGATAGAAAGCGTTAAAATTCATGGAGGAGAGGTCTATCAGTGGCTACTAGCCCATGGGGACTAAAGAGAACCTCCACATTCAGAGCCAGTAAAACTCTAAATACCGATGCCAGGAGGCAACATCAGGGGAAGGCCTCTGCCTGCAGAGGAACTGGTCGGCTAGTTGGTGTGAGAGGGGATGCTGGACTAGATGAACCACCACTGGTCTGATCCAGCATTGCTCTTAGTATGTAAGCTTGTTAGGGTTGCCAAGTGTACTCACCCTTCGTAGCGGGGGAGCCTTGCCGGACGCGTGCGCGCCGGCAGCACGTCACAGGAAGTGACGTGCTACATCGCTCACGTTGGGGGTGTGGCCCAGATCATCGGGGGAGGAACCATATGGTTCCCCCCCTGACGATCTGGGCCACGCCCCCGACGTGAGCGACGTGGGGGACGCAGCAGAGTCCCCCCCGGGGCCAAATTCCACCGCGGCGGAAATCGGGCCTCCAAAGCGGGGGTTTCCCCGCCCCCCGCCCCCACTTGGCAGCCCGAAAAATCAGTCTCTAAGGTGCTGCTGGACTCCAATCTAGCAGAACCCATGATAACAGTTGAGTCCAAGATGAAAGGGGCCTGCATTGCCTATGTCTCTGTGAGCGATCAGATGTCCCCCAGTCTCTCTTCCCTTTCTCATAAAACGTGAAGGCCAGGCAGCTAATCCTTTCCCCCTCCTCCCTCCTCCCTCGCCCACTTCAGACTTCCTCCCCAACAATCCACCCTTTGCTAGGCTTAAACTCCCAAAATGCAAATTCCAGTATGGAGTAATTGGATTATGCAAATCATTCGTCCTGACTGCAAAAGGATTAGAGTACTGGTTTTGAAGGGCCCCCCGTATTGCCTGAGAAGAATCTCCCAGTATCCTGTAAATGCAAAAGAGGATTCTGCCTTTTTCAAGCGTTTCTGTCTCCCAGTTCTTGAACGGCCTAGTAAGGGAGCTCTGTAATATTTCAACGAGAAAGAGGTGACTAATCTTCATTAAATCCTGGTGGATATTAACCCCTCGGCCCTGTCTGACAGGCGGAAAGGGCACAAGAGGCTATCTCCGTCCTTAAACTCTGGGGCCGTTTGTCTTCTCAATCCATTGCTCTTTATGTCCAGATCTGATAACCGATGCCACTTTGCTCACTATTTCCAACCTTCCTTGGCAGCCTGGCCTTTCACCTGCTGCTGAGCCAGCATCTCACTAGCCCTTCTGGGCTCACGTAGTTCAGTCATGCCGGGGTTATTTAGTGCCGCTTTGGGTCCTCGAGCTCATGATCTACAGTAATAGGGCTAGCCGAGAACAAGTCGTCTGCTGCAGTTTTACCGACATCCTTATGGGGGGGGACACACATTTGAGACGGTGCTGAAGGGTAATAAGGCATTAGAAGAAGAGATTGGATTTATACCCTGCACTTCACTACCCAAAGGAGTCTCAGAGCTTTCCCTTCCCCTCCCCTCCCCACAACAGACACCCCGTGAGGTAGGTGGGGCTGAGAGGGCTCTCTCGAGAAGTGCCCTTGAGAGAACAGCTCTGAGAGAACTTGTGACTGGCCCAAGGTCACGCCAGCAGCTGCATGTGGAGGAGTGGGGAATCAAACCCGGTTCTACCAGATTAGAGTCTGTGCTCCTGACCACTACACCAAACCTCTACACCAGTGTGGGGAGCGAGAGGGCAGTTCTCATTAGGGAGTCTCCTCCCTGTGTGCTTGAGAGGCAATACGTGGACCGAGCACCAGGAGGGAAAGGAAATGTTCAGAAAATGGTACAAGCAAACCTTTCTTCAGAAAGATGAGTATTTTGCAAGTCTGAAAGGTCACTTGGTTGAATAAAAGGCACTCTCCGAAGCAGGTGCTTGGACTAAGACAGCATCCATTGTGCTAACTGCTACCAAAAGGAAGGACTGCGGGGAAATGAATAGGAACGGCACAGAGAGAGCAAAGGAAGGAAGGGCATTGGAGAGGTTGCAGAGGAGCCATGGCACACACCAACCGTGGCACAGAGTTGGCTGCACCTGACTAGGGGAGTGGAGGCCGAGAGGGAAAGACAACCTGGAAAGTAGACAATGCAAATAGAGGACTGCAGACTTGCAACTTAGCAGGGGGCAGCTATAGCCCCTTTCAAGAGATAATGCTTTTATAGGGGGAAATATTGAGTCATCCACCAGATGATGGTGGCAGAAGAAAGAAGGGGGGTGTTTCTTTCTAAGGAAAAGCACCAAATGAGTGGGGGAGGTGGGGCCTTTGTACATAATGCACAGAGTTTTGGTTCAAGGTCCAGTTTTGCAGTCACTGCTCCAAATTATATTTGTGCCGACTCAACCAGTTCGTCTCGCAACCACTTTCCCCCTTTGTGTTGCTTCCAGCCTGTCTATTGCCCTACAGCTGCTGGCTTTGTCGGCCTCTGGCTTTTGTAAATTAAAGTAATTGCCATCGTGGCTTTTCAGCCCAAGGTCCCGAGGCCTTGTCAGAGGGAATAACCTTTCCAGATTACTCTCTCCAAAGGTACTCTGTTATTTCTAGCCTTATTATCACTGTATGCCTGAATCTGCTCTGCTGCCGCTTAGTCAAAGCAGGCCGTCTTTTCAACGGTTCCACAAATCACTCCCTTTTGTTTTTGTTTGCAGTTTTCCCAATAAATTAAGGATTTTTAAAAATTTTACATCTGAGACTTTACCCTTGATCAACAGTGTCAGCACTGTGGAACTTGAAAAGGGAAAATGAAAGTTTACACAGCTGTTTTCCTTTGCATAATCACAGCCGTTCTGATTTGCATACTAATGAGCATCAGTCTGCCATCTTTGGCAGCAGCTCCAGTGACCTGGGGTGGGGGGGAGAAGCAACCCCCAGAACATGGTAGGAAAATGAGAGCTGCCTTCCTTGAGAGCCAGTTTGGTGCAGTGGTTAGGAGCGTGGACTGTAATCTGGGAGAACCAGGTTTGATTCCCCACTCTTCCACATGCAGCTGCTGGTGTGACCTTGGTTCAGTCACAAGTTCTCTCAGAGTTTGTTCTCTTACGAGTTCTTGAGAGAGCTCTCTCAGCCTCACCTACCTCACAGGATATCTGCTGTGGGGAGGGGAAGGTTTTCTTCTTCTTCTTCTTCTTCTCTTGAGCAAGGCAACCCTTGTGTTGAAAGGTATTTTAACCTCTCCTCAAATTTCTCTTCTCATTAAATTATCAGCTAGTTTTTGCTGATCAGTCGGTGTATTGGGTTCGGGAATTTTTGGCTCCCTGATTCTCAAGCAATCAATCAGCTCCCCTTGGGGCCCTAGCCAAGATGAGACCAGTAGCAATACATTGTCCCCACCTTAAAAACAAAAAAACCAGAAACAGAAATAGCCTTTTTAATTTGTAGCATGACCGTGTCCATTTGAAAAACAAGAACTTGGTTTCAGAATAGGAACATGTTCAGTTTTCTGCTTCCCCCTCCAGCTGACCTTCTCCAAACCCCGCCCACCTGACCCGCCCAGCTGCATCCACCCGTGGTAGATGTCCCCCCCCCTTCCAATCCCAGTACTTTTATCTAGCTTAAGTGAACCTGAGGGAGAAAACCTCCTCGAGATAGCATGACTTAAGCATCGCAGGTTGCTAAAACATAACCAAAAACATACCGTTTGAGGCAGGTACTTTGATATAAATAAGTAAACGTTTCTGAATTCAAAACAAATGTTCCTATTTGGCTTGCATTTTTCTGGAGCTAACGAGAGAGACAAGACACATGTGCACTCTTTGGGTGTGTTACAGCATTGTAGTCAGTGTTCCCTCTAAGCCGAGTTAGTGTGAGCTAGCTCACAGTTTTCTAGCGTCCGGCTCACACATTTTTGTCTTACCTCAGGAAGGGTGGCTCCAGAGCAAACTAATTTATGCAGTAGCCAAATCACTCGCTCACAACTTTAATGCCAGTAGCTCACAAAGGAGAATTTTTGCTCACAAGACTCCACGGCTTAGAGGGAGCATCGATGGTAGTTAACCTGTTTTGAGGCAACTGCTGACTTTCAGTTAATTTATTTGAAGAGCCTCTTAAAAATGTGAAAGCCCCGCCTAGCATGTAAGGCTGGTTATTGGCCCTGTTTCCTTTCTCTGGAAGTCTTGGCCTTTTGTGTTGCCCATGAAGGACATCATCAGGTCAACAGAAGAAGTGGAGATAAACCAGGAGACTAGGCCAGGCTACTCAGCCCTCTGGAATTTGGATCATCTAGTAATGGGGAAAGAAGGGAACAAATTGGAATTGGGGAATATAATTGGCTATTCACATGTCCATGAAATGCTAGTATGTACTATATGAATTGCTGCTTCATTTGAGGGTAAATCCCTACCCCCCTGCCTAGCTTGAAAAGGTTCATTTTAGAAGCTTTAAAAAGAAGAAGAGTTGATTTATGCTAGGGGGGGAAGGAAGCACTGAAAAATAGTGCCCATTGGAAAATTGAATGTAATCTCAGTTCAGATCCTGGATCTAATTAAAACTCGACCATTCATTAATTGCCCTTCACTTTTTTTGACAAGCAAGCTATGAAGGACTTCAGTGCTACAAAATAATCAATAATGGCTTACTACATCAGTGCTTTCCTTAACTCCCTTAATTTGTTTATTTTTTGTTTAATTTGACTCAGTTGATGGCTGTTCCTGCGTACATATTATTCAGTGACTGCAGCTTGTCATCCTAAACAAATACCTCATTTTCCCAGCCACAAAAATTCAAGCGGTGCATATATAAAATGGAGCAAGCAGCTGCTGCATCCTTTTAGCAGCCTAAATTACGAACATTTTATACTGGGTTGTAAAAACATCAAGAAGTTATAAGATCGGAATTTGAATCCTCTAATTTAGCAAATTCCTAGGACACACAACCTTCCTTTTTTGCAGTCAATTTTTTCGGCTTTCTCATGTATCTTTTCACTGCTCTGGACTAGCATCTGATGTTTTTGAGGGATCAGCGTTCTCCACTGCAGATAACCTAATCTGAAATGTACATCCCAGTTCCTTAGAGTTCCACACATACAGTCAGGCCTCACTCTTGGAACATGGTCTCTAAAAGAAAATCTGTAGGGGAAGGGCGATGAAGAGAGAGTCAGGCCAGGATTACTTACCCCCGGAAGCATACGGCAGTATTTTTTTATTTAGGAAACTACCATTTTAGATGGGAGGGGGGAGAGCATAAATACTTAGAGTTACCAAGGGAACCCTCCACGTTATAATCATGTGCCTTTGGTTTGTCTAAGAATGGTAGCCTACCTGGAGAATCCTGCAGCTCCCTCCTACAGTTGGAACATTATGTCGGTCGCAAGCCTTGAGTCTGCCCTCTGCTTCTTTCACCCTGCTAATCCCTTTCCAGTTTGGTGTAGTGGTTAAGTGCGCGGACTCTAATCTGGGAGAACCGAGTTTGATTCCCTACTCCTCCACTTGCAGAATGTCCTTGGGCAAGCCATAGTTCTGTCAGAGGTGTTCCTGAAAGAGCAATTTCTCTCAGCGCTCTCTCAGCCCCTCCTACCTCACAGGGTGTCTGTTGTGGGGAGGGGAGGGGAAAGGTGTTTGTAAGCCACTCTGAGACTCCAAGTGAAGGGTGGGGTATAAATCCAATCTCTTCTTCTCTTTGTGGCCTTCTGATCATCAGTGGCAACAGCAGACACTTTCCCCACCCACACACTTTGTCTTATTTCTGATTGGAGATAGAACTGTTTGCGTCTCCAGGCATCCAGAAGGGATGCAGGACTGCCTTAGGTGATCAGAAGTCCTCCTCCAGAGGTGGTTTAGCTTTGGCAGGTCAAGATTTAGGATCAGGGACATAGTCACATCCCAAGGGAATGCACATCTTGTGTCACAGTTGCACGGTGCACTACGAAAATAACTTGTTGACTGCTCTGACCTGGATAGCTCAGGCAAACCCAATCTCATCAGATCTTAAAAGCTAAGCAAGGCCAACCCTGGCAAGTAATTGGAAGGGAGACCTCCAAAGAATACCAGGGCTCGGGACACAGAGGCAGAAAACTATACCACCTCTCTGAAAAATGACCAAACCCCCAGAAGGGGTCGCCAGAAGTCGCCATGACTTCCAGGCATGCAAGCAAACACGCACACACACAAAAATACCGCCCCCTCCCCAAATAACTTGTTGACCCTCTCTAGGGACTGGGCAGTTGCACAAGTGCATGGCTAGATACTGTTCCTTTGTTTTGTACACAGTGAAGATTTTTGATAGGGTGGCGTCACAGTTAAAGTGCTGCATTGTCTTGAAAGTCCACATGTTTGCCTTGGTGGTTGGCTCTTGGTGCTGTGGTCCATATCATTGATTCTCTTCTACCAATGGATTTGCTTTGTTGCTCTGAATATTAGAAAACCACATTTGAAAACTGTTCAACACTATGAGATGCCTTCATTCTGCCATCCGCATCCAAGACTCTGAATGCTGCCCATGGTGGATATGCTATGATTATGCTTTTAGACACCTTCTGCATTGTTTGACATTTGTCATTGTACACCAAACATTCTTGGAGTTCCAATAATGGCGGTTTCCTTCCATTCCCCCCCCCCCCAAAGTATTCTTTCTTTTCTTCAAGGACTTAGTAAGTTACTGTTAACCACAGTCCTTTTAGTAATCTAATGTTTCATCATATTGGCATTTGTCTTGTAATCTCAGATTAGAGTGTACAGTGATAAGAGTATCAGGTGTCCAGAAAGGGAGGATGAAGAATCATGACATGAATTGCATGATCTTTGATAATCCAGTATATTATAAGGCTTTATAATCTTCTTGCGTGGCATTTGATATCCGGAGAACAAATAGTGGAAGAAGGGGGGGAGAAAGGAATCATGCTTCCATCTTCTAACCTGCCATGTGTGCAGCCAGTGATCTGGAACCATTCTATGTGTATGTGGCTGCATACCCATAAGAGATAAAGGGAAAACAGAGTTCTGACCCTTGCAGAAAGAGGCAATGTTGTTATGTGTGTATGTTCTATTCCAGGGGTGTCAAACATGTGGCCCGGGGACTGGATCAGGCCCCCGGAGGGCTTCTATCAGGCCCGCAGTGGAACTGGCTGTCTCCTGCTTCTGCTTCCACTTCTGCCGCTGCTGTGTCATTGTAGGTTTGCAGCTTAAAGATACACACCTGAACAGCATACTCAATATTGCAACAGCACAGACCTTTTGATGCAGTAATTCAGAGCAAGAGGTGTCAGTTATCAGACAGTGTTAAATAAACAAAATATTGCAAGAGTGCTAATGTTTTAAGCATGTCTTTATTTTAAGTGTTTGTGTCCTTTATAAAGTTTATATCTCCGCTACTTGGCATTACATTTTCTCACACACATGGCCCAGCCCAACAAGGTCTCATTTATGTCAGATCCGGCCCTCATAACAAATGAGTTCGACACCCATGTTCTATTCTAACCTTCAATTAAACAGTGAGAGGTGGGGCCAATAAGTATGACTCACCAAATGCCGGACGTTTTCTAAAAAGGGGTTCTTAGGTCAAGCTTGAGTTTGGCACTTCACGTTGCCCCATGTCTCCAGAAAACTCTTTATCAGAAATCAAGACTTTTCCTGCATAACTCTGTTGTCTTACCACAGTAAATGTAAGGCTCCATTTTCAAACACTTCGTAATATCGTTCCTGTTGAATATCAGAGTAGTGTTTTATGTATTAACTTTTCGTCTTTACCGAAGTGGATGTAATCATAATTTACACCTGGCACAGATATCTGGACCCAATAAAATTGGGCACTGGTCCATGCTGGAATACAAAATGTAGTCTCCAGATGTGAATTATAGATGCTGTACATGCAGTTTCCACTACAGCTGTGGTGCTCTTTGGAATCCCTTCCATTGTGGGAAATGCGCTAGCTGCCGGGGGGGGGGGAGGGAGAAGTGTTATCCTTCAGCTCATGTAATAGGAACCAGCAAGGATATTTTACTTTCATGAGCATCAGTATTGTTTTGAGGCCCTTTTGTATGTAAAGCATTGCACATAGTATATTTTGTACTGTAGACCAAAACAAATTGGGGAATCGGTTGTTCTGGATATAGCTGAAAATAAAATGAAAGTTCCCAATAGATTTTAAGCCCCGGAAGATCATAAAAGTCAGCCATGCTTTAAATGCGTGAAATGTTTTGATGACTCCACTCTGCAATTGTGTGTATCTCCCATATCTATCTGCGAGAATATGTTACCTTAAAGGAAAACAGTCAGTTTTTACTTAGTAAAGAAATGCAGTGAACAAATCATGGTGTGATCATTCATGCCTAGTCGCAGAGATCAAGTTCTACCTACGAGTGCCCATCCTGTCATACAAGATGCGATTTACTGTGTGATGAGTTATATCTGTCATATATTATTGCTTAATTTGAGATCCTCAATTTAATAATGCTGGAATACATAAAAAAAGGGAACACACATCACATGGGTAGCCAAAACAAAATAAAATGATGGGTCAACTTGGTTCATTCATCATCAACATGCTATCAGCAATTTTTTTGTTTGACTAAGTGAAGGATTAAACTTTGAATTCTCTTTCTGTTTATTCTCTTTGTTAAAATGAGACACAGCCACTTTTTATTACCGTGCACCAAAAGTGGACTCCATGGTAGATATGAATCAGTGCACTGATAAATATGGATGGAAAATGTTTAAAAGTTGCATTCGTTTTGCTTAAAGGAGTGGCTAAGAGCTGGAAATGCAAATGAGGAAGCCGTTGGGTTCAGTCTCACCTTTGCTATGAACTCATTAAGTGGCGCTAAACAAGCCTGCCTTTCTCTGTCCAAGCCTCAGCCCCTATCTGCAGTATGAGAATAATACCGACTGACCTCGCAGGATTGGTGCAAAGGGTGCAAGATAATGTCTATGCAGTGTCAGAGCGGCTTACAAACTCCTTTCCCTTCCCCTCCCCACAACAGACACCCTGTGAGGTAGGTGGGGCTGAGAGAGCTCTGACAGAAACTGCTCTTTGTCAAGAACAGCTGTGCCAGAACTACGGCTTGCCCAAGGTCATCCAGCCAGGTGCAAGTGGAGGAGTGGGGAATCAAACCCGGTTCTCCCAGATTAGAGTCCGCGCACTTAACCACGACACCGAACTGAATCCATACATTTATGGGATTGGAGTGTTGCTGATGACTGTCTAACCCAGTATCCCTACAATTGCTCCTCTGTATAAAAAGAAATTATTGCTCAGGAGGTTTTAAACAATATATTTGTTACATGTTCCTTTTTTAAATTAAATTGCAGCTGGACAACTGAGTCAGTCAGCACACTTTGCTCTCCAGCTCCCGTACAACGTTTTGGGCTTGGGACGTAGCGCCAATTTCCTCGATCACCTGTATGTTGGTATTCCTTGTCCTCCGGGTGCAAAGGTATGTGAAAGTCCGTAATTTGCCTAAAGCTGTACTGATGTTTAGTATGAATGTCTGAATTCAGTTGAGTGCTGTGCTCAGGATCACATTGGACTCCTAACCCTGGGGGAGGTTGCGGTGCAGTGTCATGAGCATGCTGGGATTGTGTCTTGAGAACTGCAGTAAACACAGGCTGGCTGAAATTTGAATATTTGTTGTTCAGTCGCACCGTCGAGTCTGACTCTTCACGACCCCATGGACCAAATCATGCCAGGCCCTCCTGTCTTCCGTCATGCTCCGGAGTTTGCTTAATTTCATGTTCGTTGCCTCGATAACACTGTCTGATCATCTCATCCTTTGCCGTCCCCTTCTTCTTTGACTTTCAATCTTTCCCGGCATCAGGGTCTTCTCCAGTGAGTGCTCCCTTCTCATTTAATGGCCAAAGTATTTGAGCTTCATCTTCAGTATCTGGCCTTCCAGGGAACAGTCAGGGTTGATTTCTTTTAGGATTGATTGATTTGTTCTTCTTGCAGCCCAGGGGACTCTCAAGAGTCTTCTCCAGCACCATAATTCAAAAGACGCTATTCTTCGGCGCTCGGCCTTCCTTATAGTCCAACTCTCACAGCCATACAGTACTACTGGGAATACCATTGTCTTGACCATATGGACTTTTGTTGGCAGGGTAATGTCTCTACTTTTTATTATACTGTCAAGGTTTGCCCGTTGCTTTCCTCAAGGAGCAGGCGTCTTTTAATTTCATGGCTGCAGTCACCATCTGCAGTGATCTTGGATCCCAGGAACATGAAGTCTGTCACTGCTTCCACAACTTCTCCTTCTATTTGCCAAGGAGTGATGGGGCCGGATGCCATGATCTTAGTTTTTTTGATGTTGAGTTTCAAGCCAACCTTTACGCTCTCCTCTTTTACTTTTAGCATGAGGCTCTTTAGGTCCTCTTCACTTTCTCCCATTAGAGTGGTATCATCTGCATATCTGAGGTTGTTGATGTTTTTCCCCGCAATCTT
>NW_015164692.1:430888-442440 GCF_001447785.1 Gekko japonicus
AGGAAAAAATAATGGTCTCCTAATGCTTAATTAAGAGGCCGCAGTGGCTCAGAGGTTAAGACGCTGAGCTGCAGACCAAAAGGCCTGTAGTTGGGCAGTTCAAGACCCTAGTGCTGCATAGCTGGCTCTTTGGCTTGGAAACAGAGATGAGCACTGCCCCCTAGAGTCAGATTCGACTAGCTCTCAAGCAAGAGAAACCTTTACCTTTACTGCTTAATTATTGCCTGGGAGCCATTTGAAACCAGCTTCTGTCAAATTGTAGAGCGATGCCACATTGTCAGTCGCTTATGCTGGATGTTGTCATGTGCACATACAAGAAGATATTATGTGGACTCTGAAGCACATTCTGTAAGGTGTAAGGTGGCAACCGTTTGTGGTGATGGTGAGACTGAGCTGTCCAGACACAGGGGTCTTGCTGCCGGGGGCAGCATTGCTGTGATCCTAAAGATCCTTGACTGCTATCGGCTAAGCTGCTTTGAGCCTACAGTGTTCGTTTGTTTGATATAGATCCTACAAGAAGCAGAGCAAAGGAAGGGGAAATGGGAAAAGAAGAGTAGAGCAGTGGGGTTTGTGGGGAGGGGGGAGTATTAATAGGCGGTAGGCTGAAGCAAGCGAAACGGACTTAGGACATTAAAACTGGAATCAGAAGTGAATGGAAGTTGGGCAGACGGACAGTTTGAAGGACGACTGCTCTGTCGGTTATGCTTAGTGACAGGTTTAAAACAAAATTTCCTGAGCATCCATAGGTACATCCTGCAGACCTTTATTCAAAGGTTTTTTTACTGTTTCTCACAAAAAGGAAAACATCCTTCCATCAAGTGGGAAGCATTTCTGTAGAGCAAATGGCTTCATAGGAGTGTCCAGTCAGATACACCTTCCCTGTGTCGAGTGAAGCGCAAGACGATTTGGCCTGGATTTCCACATGTGTTGCCACAGATCCATCTCTGAATTCTCCTGTAATTAGGGGTACAAAGTTTGTCTAAGGGGGCATTTTCACATCAAAATCCACTTGAAACAAAACCTTTGATCGAACGAATTGGCTTTGGTCAACATTTGCTGCTTCCAGGTATACTTGACATTATAGAAATTTTCTTTTTTCTTAGCTTCTGCAAAACTCAATTAAAAGGCTCCCTGTATACACGTCCAATGTGTTGCTGTAGCTGTATTGATATTAGAACTCCACAGTCAGGTGAACACTTTTACTCCTCTGTTTTTCTCCATAGTCAATCGTAGTCTGAAGTTAAAACTAGTTATAAATAGCCTATGCCACGCAAGAATCGCATCCAGGTGACCGTACAGGAAAGCTTCACAAAAGCCACATTCTAGAGGAGTGACCCTGTTAGTCTGCTGCAACCAACACAGCAGAGAGACTTCTGGCATATTAAAGACCAACAAATTTATTGGGGCATAAGCTTTCAACAGCCAGCGTGATCAGAGGCATCACAAAAACTGATGCCCTAATACATGCATTGGGTCTTTATGGTGCCTCAAGTTTCTCTGTTATTTTTACAAAAATAGTTTATTTTTCTTCTAACTCCTATTTGACTAACACAGGGATGTGTGGGACAGGTGAGGAAGCAACAGATTTTTGTAAACTAGTGATTCTTCTTGCACTAAGGCAGGTATAAATTAAGGTTTTAGGTGAGCAAACTTCCCTTTCCGTTTCAGAAAGGGAAATCACTTGAATTTCAGTTTTATAGCGGTGGTTCCGTCTGAATGCTAACATAAATTGTTTATTGATCCAGGAGCCCAGAAAATGTTCAAATTACGGGAGGGGGGGGAGGGGAGCCAGTTTTACTGAAATTTGTTGAAAATATCTGTCCTTACCAGCTTGTACACATCTACCATTATCATAAGAACATAAGAGACGCCAATGTTGGATCAGGCCAAAGGCCCATCCAGTCCAACACTCTGTGTCACACAGTGGCCAGAAATACCAGGTGCCATCAGGAGGTCCACCAGTGGGGCCAGGACATTAGAAGCCCTCCCACTGTTGACCCCCTCAAACACCAAGAAGACAGAGCATCACTTGCCCCAGAGTCCCTATCTATACCTTGTGGCTAATAGCCACTGATGGACCTCTGCTCCATATGCTTATCTAAATCCCTTTTGAAGCCATCCATGCTTGTAGCCGCCACTTCCTGTGGCAGTGAATTCCATGTGTTAATCACTCTTTGGGTGCTTCAGTGTTCCCTTTATAATCTGCACTCCTTTTTCTCTGAACTTCATGTGGCAAAAGTAATTTGGACATTTTGAGGGCATCAAGGTAAAAGTGATGGCAGCACACTGTGTATTGCTTAAGGCGATGGAGAGAAACTTCCATGCAGATCAGGAAGGGGCCAGCCTTTTCGTCCTAGAAATGGGATTTAGATATCTTCTAAACTCATAACTATTCAAACACACACATACACATACAACATGTACGACTTGGGATCCTTTGATAAACGCTAATCCACTGCCTTGTTGAAAGACTTAATTCTTTCCACTAAGAGTGCATGCTAAAAGTAATTTTTCTAATGGAACAAGTTCTCCCTAATTGCAATCAGCTACCTGTCGCTGCATCTGCAGGCAAGCAGAATGAAACTGTCGCCTCTTGTAGAGTTGCGTACCGTTTCAGCGTCAGACTGAGGCTTATAACTGTGACAGTGCAGGAGTAATTTACATGTCAGTAATGTTGACTCTCTTGCTTTCTTGCAAGCAGACTGTTCCGTACTTGTGAACTGGCGCCTCGGTGGGGTTTCCGTACAAATTAGACGATGCTGATACTAGCTTGGAAAGGGACCTGCTTGTACAGCATAAGAGGCCAGGAACTGAAGGGTGAATGCATATTATGGTCTCCAGGAACAGCGTGGCTCCATGGGCCACTTGGCAACATATAAGCCTTTCTTTTGGTGATGGTGTTGTGTAGCTAGCCATCTTATATGCATATCCCATCTAGTGTAAACAACGTGTGAGACGAAGCTTAGAGAGCTGATATTTTCAGGGTAGCGTCAAGAAAGCCAAACCTTTGTCCCCCAGAAGCTCAACCCTGTGGTCTGCTGCACGGGATCAGACTTGGTGCTGAGAATCTGGGTAGCTCCCTGTGCCTTAGTTACTGATGCCACCCCTCCTCTGGGACATAGTAAGAAGTTCCCAGGGAGGAGGAGTCAGAACGCTGAGTTTCAGTGGCAAATCAGCATTCTGACGCCATTTCCCAAAATATCTGACTGGCCCAGCTTAGAGATGAAAAATTCCCGAAATTTTGAAGCTACGGGGGGGGGGGGACTTTTGTGGCTTTTCCCCCCCTGCCCCCCCCCAATGGGGGCAATTTTATTTTATTTTTAAATTTAAATATGTGCGATACTTACTGTCCTGTCAAACCCAATTTTACTCCTTTAACAGCATAACATCATTAACAACATCATTTATAAATTATTGAGCATATAAAATTGCAATATGTGACATTTTTGGGACTTAAAAGTTATAAATGCTTTATTTTGTCCATGCAAAACTGTAAATATACCCAGTGCTTGAGAGGAAACTGCAAGCTGGTGCACCCTGTGCTGTTTTAGCGCCTGTAACTTAATTTTTGCTGTCTGACTAGAGAGAGCTCATTTCTCAATGAAACATTCAGAGTCTTTCTCTGCAGCTTTGGTGCAGTTTCTATCCCACCTTGTCTGATTATTTTTTTCTCCCCTCCAGCATTTCACTCATTCTAAAAGAGAAAATATTTTCATTGGTGTTTTTTCCCCCCAGTACTCCCCAAATTTCCAATTTTTCCATTGGAAAACTGGAGGGGGGGGGGGAATCCTGAATTTTTCTGGTTTTTTTCCCCCCAGGCCTTTCTATCTCTAGTCCCAGCCAGAAGTTTTCTAGCTTAGGAGAGAGATCAGAAACTTCTTGTCTCATCCCTGAGCTTGATTTTTAAAAAATTTTGTGGCAGCATGAGTCTTGCAGGCTGCATGTTGTACTCTCCAGATTCCTGATAAAAGCAATTTCTTTTTCCTGTTTTAGAATAGTCACCGAATAATTCAGGCATTACATTTGGCACAGAATTGACTTCCAAGTGAACGTACCCAAATGTATTCATTTAACTCTGCAGTCCAGTTCAAGCATCATTGAGTCCAGATAGAATAAGCATAATGAGAGACTGTTACAATAACATCTCATTTAGTTGAAAGCAATGCGTTCGGCTGTGATACTCCTCTTCATAATTGGCATCAAGTATGTCTTTGGATGTGATGTTTTAGCAGATTTCAGTATAAAACCACTTCTAGCTATAAATGAATTTTTAATCTTTTTTTTTAATTGCTCCTGATATTTCTGAAGGAGTCTGTGTGTGCCATTATATTGGCACAAAATGTATATTGATTTCAGTTTTCAGTCTGTTTTAAGATGCATTGATCACAGCAACTGACTTCAGTGGCCGATAAATCTTTATTCACGTCCTAAAACAAAGCCATATTTGATTGGAGTAAAAAAAAAACCCTTTCTTAATCTTGGAAATAAACCAACAGTGCTTGGGAAAAAATGAGTTTCCCATATGCTTTGGGGCAGGTAACAATGTTTTTGAAACTACAAGTTGTAATTACATGGCAGTTGGGAGACGTTATACAGAAGGGATGGAGTCTGCCATCTGCTTACTCCAGAGTAGTTCCATCAGCTTGGGACTTTGGGAACACTATTCTTAAACGATGTGCAAAATAGCAGCTTGGAAATCTACTACTATAATTTCTGCTTTGGGGCTTGGTCTTTCTAGTTTAGAAGAAAAATTACTAGGGGTGATGGTCCTGAAATAGGTGTATCATATTATACATGGTATAGAAAGAGCTGATAAAGTGGTCTTTATTTACGTCTCCCAAAATACTAGATTATGGGGACACCCAATGAAGTCAATAGGCATGCAGAAACAATATAATAAACCTGCACTACCGCAAGAGGTAGTGGTGGCCATTAACTAATGACTTTAAAGGGGGAATCAGACAAATTTGTGAAGGATTGGTCTGTCAGTAACAATTAGCCAGGATGGCTAAATGGGGCCTCCATACCCCCCCCCCCTACACATCTTTTAGGGCATTAGCTTGGCTTCTGCGTGAAACAGGATGCTGGACTAGAAAGGCCGTTGGACTGGATCTTCAGGGTTGCTCTTACGTTCTTTATGACTTTCCCAAAGACACTAATTACCAAAGATGTGTGATGTGCCCCCTGTTCCTGCATGAATATATCTGAATCTGAGTTAGTATAGCATCCTGACACTTGGACTGGCCTACATGCCACATGGAATGATCAGAATATTCTACCAAAAATTTTAGAACTCTGATCAACAATTTTAACAAGTAAGAGTTGAAATGTCAAGGGATTCTGAGAGGTATGTCAGTTATTGTAATTTTCAAAGCAGGGTTAGTTAATCAGGGTGGAAATTACTGGCCTACATAAAAGGCTATTTTATATTTTAATTGCCTCTTTTGCCTGCTATTTCTGTACCCAAACTGGGGGTGGGCTGTGGTTCAGAGGTACAACATCTGCTTGGGAGGCAGAAGGACCCAGGTTCAGTCCCCGGCATCTCGAGTTAAGAGGATCAGGTAGAAGGTGATGTGAAAGACCTTTCCCTGAGAACTGCAGCCAGTCTGAGGAGACAATACTGACCTTCAGGTCAGGTTCATGTGTTCAAATGAAGCATCCCTCATTTGTACTACCGATATAAATGAAGAAAAAGAATTTCCCATATGGATAGTTATTGTGACTTGTGTCAAATTCAGATATGGTACAAACAGAAAAGGGGGTGGAGAGAAATTAAATTGTTCAGGATCTTGACAGATATCTATTTTCTTGAGTACGGTGTATATGGGTGTGAGAGAACCAGCCAATGGGTAGCTCTGGTGATGGATTTGTATCACTACAGGAAATTATTCTTGCTTATGGACAAATCCCCAAGAAAACAAAACAGGCTTGTAGTAATATCTATGAACCTAAAATGTTTTTTCATGTTTGCTCTAAGAGCAAATCTACCAAAACAAGATAGGTGGGATTTCAGAAATTAGACTTGTTGCTTAGATAAGCATAAGCAAGTGTACAGAAGATTTTATTCCTGTCTAAATATGATCCATGGCATTAAGAGTCTTTCTTAGTTAAACTAAGTAGTTAGGGAATAGGCATACTATTAATAGAGGCTCCTCTGAGGTAAAAGGTAGGATTGTAAACACCTTATATAAAATGGGATGAAAGTAAGTACACCTTTTCAAGAGGCTACATAAGAGGGCTCGTGTTTGAGTCTTCTTTGGGATGCCCCAACTTAATCTAGGGAATGTGCTAGTGCTGGGGTGTCAAACATAAGGCCCGGGGGCCAGAACCGGCCCATCCAGGGCTCTTATGCGGCCCACGAGCACCTAGTGCAAAGGACGGAACAGGAGACTGCTCGGGTGGGAGTGGGCGGAGCCACTCCGATTGTAGCTTCAGCGTGGTGGAAAAACCTCGTCTGCAGCAGTAAGCAGCGTGGAAGTGTCTACCCAATGCTGCATCGCTGGCTCTCCAGTCCACCCATATGGGTTTACCTTTGCACAAATACACCCAGTCCATGGGACCTTGCAGTGAAGATACAACAACTCGGAGCTTACCAGCTGCTGTCCTTTATACAGTTCATATCTCCGGTACCTGGCTTTATGTTTTATGGCGCACATGGCCTGGCCCGACAAAATGACATTTATGTCAGATCTGGCCTTCATAACAAATGAGTTCGACGCCCCTGTGCTAGTGCTTAACTCTGACCCTACAGTTCTGCAAACCACAGGCAAACCAAGAGAGGAGAATTACAGAAACAGGTAACTCGTCTTCAATCCACCATTCTCCCCAAAGAGAGAAGGAATAAATGGGCAGGGCAGGACTGGGGAAAAAATATACTTTTAATGTACCATTTAAGAGAAGACCATTTTAATGGTGTTATTTTCTACGTGTCTGGGTTTAAGCAGCTCTCTGCCCCTCTCCACAGATGGGGCAGTTACAGCTCATTTTGCTGAGATGCATTAAGTGAAATCAATATTGAGCACACTGTGCTCCGAGGACAGAGCGAGATGGCACATGACCGGCTAAATGCCGTCTTGCGGGCCCTACATTGACATACTCTTTATGAACTTCCAATAATCGATAGAGCCATTTGCCAAGCAATTACGCGCACACCAAAGCAGCGCAGCCAGCCCCTTGTGGAGCCTATAAAAGACGGTATCTCCCCCCACCCACACTCCCAATAATTAACAACCTCATAAGTATATCGTTTTCCTAGGGTAAGGTTTCTGAAGCCATTCAAACTTGATTCACCATTTCAGCTGCATTTGAGAGGAGAAAATCTCCTCTTTCATTACTGAGCTTACTGTGAATATGATGCTTTGGGCAGTCATATACCGTTTGAGCATGCCCCATGGAAAGCCTGAAAAACGGCACTTGTGAAAAAGGAAGGAAGGAACTGCCATGACTTCGTTTAGGTTTATATAACCAGTGTTCTCCTCTGCTGAGACCTCTGAGGGAAGCTTTATTGCCATGTAAGTCTCCATACCTAATGAGCAGTGTTCCCTCTAAGCCGAGTTAGTGTGAGCTAGCTCGGTTTTTTAGCCTCCAGTTCACACATTTTTGCCACTGAGTTGGCTTCTTTATTGGACATCCATGAAACCGAGGTTGCCCATAACTGCAAAAAGTGCACACACACCCACAACCCCATGTACAGAGCAGCACTGGCAAGGCCCAAAATACTTGTGACCAGTGTTCCCTCTAAGCTGAGTTAGTGTGAGCCAGCTCACAGTTTTTTAGGCTCTGGCTCACACATGTTTGTCTCAGCTCAGGAAGGAGGGCTCCAGAACAAACTAATTTATGCAGTCGCCAAATCGTTCGCTCACAACTTTAATGCCAGTTGCTCACAAAGCAGATTTTTTGCTCCAAGACTCCACAGCTTAGAGGGAGCATTGCTAATGAGTCATGTTAGTAATGGGAGCTACTCTACCTCTCCTGTTTGTAAAGCTTCAGGCCATGGGCACCATTCAGTGCTGAAGCGAGGGGAAACTTCCTACTGGCATTCCTGGAGGGCAGAAAGATTTTTTTCTTTCTGTCACCTGCCACTCCAGTCCTTCACCGTCAGTGTTCAAAGATGCCACTTTCAAAAAGAGAACATGGGCTTTGCAAAAAGTCCGTTCTTGGAAATCAAAATGACTGATGCGATAAGCCTGCTGTGCTGGGGAACACGAAGGGGGTCGGCGGTGGAAAGGGCCATCAAGTCGCAGATGACTTATGGTGACTCCATAAGGTTTTCAAGGCAAGAGGCCAAGAGAGGTGGTTTGCCACTGCAACTGGGTGTAGCAACCCTGGAGTTCCCTTGGGGGGGGGGTCTCTCATCCAAATACTATCCAGGGCCAACTCTGCTTAGGTTCTGGGGTCTGACAAGATTGGGCTAGCCTGGTTGTCGTGGGTACTAGGTCTGCTGAGGCTGACTCCTCCTCAGAGCAGCCCAGCCTCCTCTGGAGTCAGCCCAGAGAAAGAACCCTCAACTGTACCTGAGGAGGAAGAGTCCCCAGCAGCTGCACAGGAGGTGCAGCCAGAAGGAGAGATCATTCCTGAGCCTGGCCCAGCACCCCCAGTTGCAGATACCTCAAGGCCAGACCCCTTGCCTAGTTCTCCTGAGTGCCCCAGATGTCAGGCACGCCAGAGGCTGACTATGCTGGAGCGAAGGAGGAGTGCCAGACTCCAACTCCTGCAGAGGCAGAGGGAAGAGCTGTAAGCCTCTGCAGACTCAACCCCAGGGAAGGAAGGACCTGCTCAAAAGCACTCAGTGCATCTGGTTCAACGCGGCGGCAGCTTTGCTCACTCAGACCTGCTCCTGAGTGTGTGTAGCAGCCACTCCTTGTCCTTGCAACCTTGAATTTCTGGCTCTTTGACTTTTGGCTCTGACTGACCTCGATTCTGGACTGTGTTTACAAGCTTCCAGTGTGTGGTCTCTGTGGCAGCCAGCCAAGACAGCACACTGGTCCACTGAGGTCAGGGACAAAGGGTGTTCCCGTTTTACAAGCCGTAATATCCATATCCAGTAGATATAAAATTGTACATTTTTCATCATTCTGCTTTCCATAATTTCTATGGAATATGTTGTCTGGTCTGTAAGCAAAAGTACTGACGCTTTCTCGGATCCCCCTCTTCCCTGCAGCTGGAGCGCCAAACTGTACCTGACTCCAAGTAATATTGTGTTGCTCACAGCCATTGCCCTGATTGGAGTTTGTGTCTTCATCCTGGCGATAATTGGCATATTGCACTGGCAGGAGAAGGTAAGCTCTAATGAATTGCAAATGTTTTTGTCCATCTTGCCACCATTCAGATGGTGTAACAGTAGGCTGTCGTTTTCATATTAAGCTTATCAGTTTTGCAAAGTTTTATTTTTCTAAATAGAATCATTTCTAGCAGTCCCTTCAGTAACCACGTATTGGAATGCTACAGTAAAGACCATGCCAAAGGTCCCAGGTTCAGTCTCCAGTATCACCAGTTAAAAGCACCTCAGGTAGTAGGGCCAGAAAGACATTTGTCCAAGATGTAGAGAGGACCACAAAGGACCATTGTCTCCAAGTATAAGGCAGCTTCAGAGACAATCTTGTATGGTATTAGGCTTAAGTGTGGAAGAGAATGGCATGTAAATGGTGTAGATGAATGGTGTACATTAAGCTTTGGGTCTTATCAAGCGTTAGATACTCCTGTTAAGAGTTATTCAGGATGTGAACCGTGCACACATTAGATTCCCCACCAGGAGAAACTTATTTGCTGAATTTACAGCAATAGTCCAGAGTGCTGCCATTTCTGGACTAGTAGTAGCAGTAGTCCTTCTGTTAGTGGTAAACAGGGGCTGTGAGAAGGAGCAGAACAGGAAACCAGCTCAAGATCGTGCGCTTCTTTTCAAAGGGAAATCTCTGCTCTGGCTCTGGTCTTGCTTTCATGGCTTCCCCATAGGTAGCAGAACTGAATACATGGCTAGGGTGGACTACAGGAGCCTGCCTGACCACTAAGGTCTTCCAAGGCCCTGCTGTGGGTGCCCCAAGAGACAGCCTTCACAGCTGTGGCAACTGAACTATGAGACACTGTCCCCAGGGACAGTCTGCTCCTTTCTGTCACTCTCTTCCACCAGGAGGTGGAGGCAGTGTTCCCTCTAAGCTGAGTTAGTCTGAGCTAGCTCACAGTTTTTTAGCCTCCAGCTCATAGATTTTTGTCTTAGCTCAGGAAGGACGGCTCCAGAGCAAACTAATTGATGCAGCAGCCAAATAGCTCGCTCGCAACTTCAATGCCAGTCGCTCACCAAGTAGAATTTTTGCTCATAAGACTCCACGGCTTAGAGGGAGCATTGGGTGAAGGCCTATTTTATTTTGTTTGATCTCCTTCCTGCCCTGTGTTTTAATTACTGTTTTATGTGCTTTTAATATGTATTTTAGCTTCAGTTTTCATTTTTTAATTATATGTTTTTATACTGTTTTAACCATTCGCTGCCTTGGTGGCCCTGACTGGGAAGGAAGGCGCCATATAAATTTTGTGTAAAAATCCAAGAAATAAAATATCTCTTCTGATGGCTGGTGTGGGGAACATCCTTTTAAATGCTCGCATCTTTTTGTTTTTAAACTCTGCAGCAGGTAGAATGCTAGGACGTCAGGCAGAGGGCCTAGGCTACAATCTTTCCCCCCCGTGTGCTAGATTTGTTGTTGTGAAGTTGCTTTACATAGAAGAGCATTATTTTTAAACAAAGTATTCCCCACATTCTGCTCTGCCACCTTGATCCACGGCACACGAAGACCGATTCAGGATGAGAAAAGTTCAGGAGTTGGTATCTTAGAGGTGTGCTAAAGTTGACGCTTTTCTGCAACCATGGCTTTGAACGTCTTGCTCTGCCCCCAGTTTCCTGAAAGGCACACCGCACAATGTGGCTTCTGGCAATGAATGAAATTTAAACCACTTTTTCTTCATCTTCAGCCAGGCTGAAATACAAAACGGATTTCTTCCCTCTGAATTAGGAACCCTTGCTGACTTTTATTGACAAGCTTCACAACCGCAACATTTTACCATGAGCAAAACTGACTGTTTATAGAAACGCATTGATCTGCTGAAGCCATTTGAGAAGCTTCTTTTAATGCTACAAAAGAAAAATGTGTCCCAATTTCTCACATGGCTCTCTATTCAGTGTTAACAGCGAGTCAGCAGGGTAGCCAATGCGCACTGCTGCCTAGCCAGGCCGTAATTGTAGCCGGTCAAAATTACTGCATTTTAAATTCACTGTAGCTGCTTGTGGGCTTTCATGAAACAAAAGGAATGAGTTAAATGTTTAGAAAAAGGTTTTGCACACCGCTTGAACATAGTAGGGGGTATTTTCGTGAAACTTTGCAAAAAATTTAACGCCAGTGTCAAGAGGCTGGAAATGCAAACTAACCAGGAAATTAGATGCTCAGGGGAGGTGTTTGGGTCTTTGCCTTGAGCTAAGCTCTTGCTGCCCATCTTTTTGCTGGTTGAAGCTGCCACTCAGCCCTAAATTCTAAAATGGACAGTGCCCCCAGTAAAGGGTATTATAT
>NW_015164692.1:442491-448771 GCF_001447785.1 Gekko japonicus
GTGATACTCTGCAGGGGTCTTGGGAAAGCAGAGAGGTTTGTGAAAGCCAGTCCACGGGTGAGATCTGAAGGTGTTGCCTCGCTTTTTAAAAATGTTGGAGGGTCTTGTTTTGTTTTTAAGGGAAGTGTTCCTATTAAAAACCGTTGGCCCAGTTCAGCATCATTTCTTGGTTCCATATACAAGGATACAACAGAGTGTCTTCATATATACCTGGATGCACCTGCCTTTCAGACCTGAGAGACAAATGAAAGAGCTAACCTTTCCAAAATGCCATGCAAAAGAGAGAGCAGAACTGGCTTGGAATTACTGTCTGAAAGGAGCAAAGGTGGGGTGGGGGGTAAAGAGAGAAAGAGAGACAGCGGCACATTATGCAGCATGTATTGGCGGGGGGGGGGGGGGGGGGGGTGCTATAGACTGAGACCTGTCAGAGCTTCCGTGGCAAGAGTGTGTCGCAGCCGAGAAGCCAGAGTGCGATAACAACTCCTAGCAGTGCTGTTTTCCAGGAAGATAAAAGGGCTGACAGCAAAATCCAGAAGGGCAGAGTCAATTCAACACGCAGTCCCTCTGTAACCTTACGGAGCAAGAACAGCTTGTCAGATAAGGGTGAGGGAAGTGAGGGGCGCACACTTTGCACAAGCCACTCGGTAGACTTGTCTCCCTTGCTGCCTCTGACTTATCTTCTAGTTACAGGTGTAGGTATGTACTTGGCCTAGTAGACCATCAGAAAACAATGTTTGCAGACACTTTTGTGCGGGACACATGATGACACAGAGCACAGGGATGATGACAAGGCAGCCAGTGAAGACACACCTGGACCTAGATAAAGCCCAAAATATACCTTTCCTTATTTTGTCCAAAGCATCAGCATGTTAATCATATGCCCCCACATCTACCAAAGAATGGAGTCTCCTTTCCCGGGAGTGTTTTTAATCACTTTTTCCCTCTGATGTACTGAAACATTTCTTGAGTTTTAGAAGTTCTGATTACTCTTCTGTACTTAAAATGGTAATTCGAGCCATCTTCTCCTCCAATTATGTCTCAGTTTGGCGTTCTGAATAGTATTCCAGAGGAATTTTGGAGACAAAATCCCAGTGGCAGACCCATCAGATTGTAGAAGATTCGGTGTCTTTCCTTGCATCTCAAGGTGTTAAGATTCTTTACTGCAGTCCAGATGATGGCAAATTTCTGCTTTAATTAAGTATTGCTGCTCTAGCAGCGTAGTGCTTAATAGACCAGTCCAAATCACTGGGTGTTTAATACCAAACAGAGTTGCTTCTCAACTGCAGCAGCCATTGAGAGCCAGCGTGGTTTAGTCGTTAAGAGCATCAGACTGGATCTGGGAGACCCAAGTTCAAGCCCCCAGTTCGCCACAGAAGCTTGCAGGGTGACCTTGGGCCAGTCACACCCTTTCAGCCTAGCCTACCTTATAAGGGTGGTTGTGGGGATAAAATGGAGGAGAAAAGAATGATGTAAGCCGCTTCGGGGTTCCCACTGGGGAGAAGGGTGGAGCAGAAATGCAGGAAATAAATACATTTTTGAATGCAGCGCCTTGTCTAAAATGGCAGGTATTTAAGTAAGCGTTCCGTTTTCTTCCACATAGCGTTCTGCGAGTTTCCAGGAGCCAAAGAGAACAGTCCTAAGCAAGTCTGGTCAGAATCCTTTAGAGGGTCTGTTCAGTTGGCTTTACTACCAGGAAAGGGTACTTAGGATGGCACTGAAAATACAGGGCTTGCTCCCTACCCACCCAACTTCTTGTTATTTTGCAGAAAGCAGATGACCGGGAGAAAAGACAAGAGGCCCACCGGTTCCACTTCGATGCTATGTGAGATGACTTAATAGCTTGATGGAGAAATTGCTGCTGGATCTGAAATACTACATTCTAGCCTACGATGACAGGAGGGAGGGGACAGTATTTGTTACTGTACTATTTGTAAATGTTGCATTGTTTTTAATTTATTTGGGAAGTGTTAAAAATCAAACCTGTCTCACATGGCCTTCTGGTGATTTGGTTGTATATATGGTCAGTTGTTTACTCAAACTGTAAATTCCTTTTCAGTCATGGATTCTGTCGTACACATTCCGCCGTTTACACACCTTCATTTTCTTCTGTACGTTCCACGAAAGGGAAGTTGCGTGTCAATTAAAAGTTTCAGCAAGCAAAATTCATTTTAGTGCCGCTTGAACTGGTCCTTCTGCTTACGCAATGCTAAAATGTGAATTGCGTTTTCGTAATTGACTTTCCAGCAGATTGGCAGATGAAGCAAGACACCTATTATTGTTCCGACTGTACTCTTGGGGTGTCTGATTTGAAGCACTCTTGACGGCTTTATCTTTCTATTAATCTTTGGAACCAATCAAGTGAGAGGAAAAGCTTTAAATTGGAAGATACAAACATCCTACAGTAGCTAACAAAAAAAACCCCTCATCACTATTGCTATGATTAATAGATTAATATTTGATATGGAAGTATGTAATTCAATTTATATTTCAAATTATGCCTTCCTACAATGGAAGAATGTTGCATGACTCTTTTTTTATTGGCGTTTATCATGCTGTTATAGTAGAACTTAATCATGAAAACATTTGACCACCAAGATTAAGTTAAGTTCTTGGGGAACAGGACCGAATCCTCTAAGAACAGGTGCATATTGTATGATCTTCCAAGTTCGCATTATTAAGGACCGGACTATACTATTTTAAATTTAATGTAATTTTATCTGAGGCTACGATGCAGTACCAGGCTAAATGATTTAAGCCTCAGGGCTGTGAGCAAAGAAAACCCCAGCTATGTTCAAGATGTTCACTGTTTTCCAGATACCATTTAAGCTAGGGCTCTTCTATTAAATGAATTATGTTGGAAATACTTGATGTAATGTGGACGTCCTTTATTCTCAGATCCGCTAATTCATGGTTTATGATGGGTTTTTTTAAAAAACTGTTAACCTGTGTTCCTTAATAAATGGAGTATATTAAGTTAGATGATGTACGTTGGCTCAGTTTACAGGTGCTCGAAGGCACCAGTGCTTGCAATAGGACCGTGGGTTCTCTGTATGGCCAGCTGAACCAAATGTTAGATAAATATGGCTGTTTTATCACAGACTTCTTTACAGAGGGATCAGGGAAAGAAACTGGGGAAATACAGGATACATATGCAGCTATCTCATGCTGGATCCAGGCTATGTAGCTCTGCATTTGTTTCCTCTGATTCCATCTCTTTAAGGCCAGTATCTTCCCCAGCCCTTCGTGTCTCTCATCTGAAAGGGCTGGGGCCGCCGGCTCTGTCGAGCTGCACCCCCCTCCCTCCAGTCATATCTGTTTTGTCTTATTTCTGCCCTGCCCTTAGGACTGCATAGGGCAGTAGCAAAAGGGGGAAGAGCCAGGGATCGGAATCAGACTCGGAGTTCATTTTCTCCTCAGCTGTCACCGGCCTTTCTTGTGACTATTGGTCAAGCCCTGACAGAGTCTGTTGTTTTCACACTGCACCACTGTCTGTGCCTATTAGCTGCTCTGGCTGTTTTGAGCTGGCACCGTTCCCCGCTGTACACTCCAAATATAGAGGGAAGACCTTTCAAGTGAACAGTGTAATCTCTGTGCTATTTCTTCCTCCCTTGGTGTTTTTTTTTTTTTTTTGCCTCCCCGTCACTAACTATGTAGAAGGGGAAAAGTCGGAAGTATGATGGAGATCTATTTCCAGCTTCAGCAGAATGGGAAAGAAATGCCGATCTCCCCCCCCCCCTTTGAGGTGGGGAGGGGCGATGACCAGTGTTCCCTCTAAGCTGAGTTACTGTGAGCTAGCTCACCGTTTTTTTAGCCTCCGGCTCACGGATTTTTGCCTTACCTCAGGAAGGGCGGCTCCAGAGCAAACTAATTTATATGCAGTAGCCAAATCGCTCGCTCACAACTTCAATGCCAGTAGCTCACAAAGTAGTATTTTTGCTCACGAGACTCCACAGCTTAGAGGGGGCATTGGGGATGACTGAATGCCACCTTCTCACGCCAATCTCCTCCTTACCTCTGCCTCAAACTCATCAAGTGACTTAAGGCAAGTTGTGCTTTCTCACCGGGTGATGGCTGGAGATCTCCTGGATTACAACTGGTCTTCCGGGCAACACAGATCAGCTCGCCTGGAGAAAATGGCTACTTGGGAAGATGGTCTCTATAGCATTACACCCCACTGAAGTCCTTCCCCGTTAGAGATGTAAAATTTCCGGAAATTTTGAAGCTCGGAAAAAAACCCGGGTTTTTTCGGGGGGAAACGGAAATTTTCGGAAAAATTGAAAAAAAATGCTACATTAGCATTTTTTGTCTTTTCTAGATTGAAAGTCATTCTGTTACTTTAGGAACATAAAATATGACTATGGACATTTTTACTTGGCATGAAATTATCACAACTAGCATATTAAAAATATAGTGTATCCAAACAATTATTACAAACAGAATACCCACCCACATGCAAAAACAAAACTGAAACCTTTTTATTGTCTTCTGACAATAGCACCTCCTAAAGGAAGAAATGCATCTTGTTCTTGCATTGGAGAGTTCAGTTTGTAACCTAGGACTTGCTTGTCCTCAGTGCACAGAAATTAGATCAATCTGATACCATATATATATATTTTAGAAATGATTTGGAAAATATTTGAACACCTTGTCTTAAAATATTTTTTTCATCATGTTAAAATAAAACGTTCCATAGTCAATTTATTTTATTGTATTTTATTTTTTCAATTTTTCCAATTTTTCGGAAAAAAACAAAAAAGGCTTCAGGAAAAAAACTGGTTTTTTCCCTGAATTTTTCCGTTTTTTTTCCGGGCCTTCACATCTCTATTCCCCGTACCCCACCCCCTTCTCAGGCTCCATCCCTAAAATCTCCAGGTATTTCCCAATCCAGAGCTGGCAACACGAGGCCCACCCCATCACAGGACTGTGGGCTGGAGATAAGATCAGGCCTACCAGGGCTGTTTTGAAGACTATTGCAAAAAATGTCTACATTACTGAAAGAAATGTCTGCAGAGTGCTTTGAACAATGAAAGCATTATGTAAAGCGCTAAGCATGATTCCATTCATTCTAAAACTATTTGAGAAAGATCTGTTCTCCCAAGAATAGTGACACAAGAGTTGCTGTATCTCTTGTTTTAGATCTGTGCTTTTCCCCCTGTCAGTGCACAAGACACACAGCACCTAACATTCAGCATTGCGCCAGCTGAGGCTCAGCCAGAATGAACAGACCTTGTGTGGAGCAGAACAAGGCCTAGTTCATGACCCTTCGGAACACTCCGCTCTGACAGTGTTTGCCAGTCATGAGAGCTAGCTTTAAAAAAAAAAAACCAAACCATTATAACATCAACCAATTAGTGGGATATATTTGGCAGTGTACAGAAAAGCAAGTGTTGTTTTAATGGCTTCTTGGATCATTCAACCGGTACGACCTTAGTCCTTTGCACAGGTTGAGCATCTCACAGATGCTCCAGGTCTTCGCAAGGGTGTTTTTGATCAACTCCGCCATGAACAACAGGATGAAGAGCGCAACTGTAGTTAGAAAGTACACATCCAAGAGATCTTTATGGCGACTGGATGGTGCAAAGACCTAATTATATGAATTAAAACAACGTTGAATAATGTTGTTGGCACAACTTTTCCAACATAGGTGCACTCGGTGCAAACTCCACAGGTCTGATATGTTGTGTTTGCCAGTTTCAGTTCCTAAGCAAAGCTGCCTGCTGTGTAGTAACATCATCTGTAGAACAGCCACTGGAGGCCCTCCGACACGTTTTTAAGACCTCTGGCCAATTGACTGGTAAGTATGATTTAGCTGCGGAGGCTCAAGTGGTTAAGACGCTGAACTGCAGGCTGTGGAAGGTCGGTAGTTCAGCAGTTCAAGACCCGAGTTGCCGCATGACAGGGTGAGCTCCCGTCTCTAGTTCCAGCTCCTGCCAGCCTAGCAGTTTGAAAGCAAGAAATTGCAAGTAGATAAATAGGGACCACTTCGGTGGGAAGGTAACAGCGTTCCGTGCGCCTTGGTGTTTAGTCATGCCGGCCACATGACCACGGAAACGTCTTCGGACAGCGCTGGCTCTTCGGCTTTGAAACGGAGATGAGCACCGCAACCCTAGAGTCGGATTCGACTGGCTTTCATGACCTTGATGAATCAAGAGCCTGATTCTGTATAAGGCAGCTTCATGTGAAGAAGAAGAAGAGATTTGATTTATCCCCCGCCCTTCACTACCCAAAGGTGTCTCAGAGCAGCTTACAAACTCCTCTCCCTTCCCCTCCCCACAACAGA
>NW_015164692.1:449037-449162 GCF_001447785.1 Gekko japonicus
GAGCTCTGACAGAAACTGCTCTTTTTTCAAGAACAGCTCTTATCAGAACTACGGCTTGCCCAAGGTCATCCAGCAGCTGCAAGTGGAGGAGTGGGGAATCAAACCCGGTTCTCCCAGATTAGAGT
>NW_015164692.1:452702-463180 GCF_001447785.1 Gekko japonicus
CAGAGGAGGGAGAGCTCGTACCTGAATAAAACTTGGTCTTAAAGGTGCCACTGGACTGTTTTGGACTGGGGTGTCGGGGGGGGGCTCTGCAACTTACCTGGCTGCTTCTTGCTCTGACTGAGGGCTGCTGGGAGCAGGGGGTGGAGCTTGTCGCATGTGCCTGCCCCCTGGGCTCTTTACTGCCGGAGCTCTGCTTCTGTGCGCCCCTGCAGGAAATGACCCCTGCCTTTTAAACATGCCTCTAAAAGTTACATAATTGCAGTTCTTCTCTGTGGCCTCTGCTTTGAGAATTCGAAAGGCTTCCCCCAGCCTAACTTGACAGTAATCACACACGCACATGCCCAGAAAGAAGGATACTAACAGCTTGCTTGCTTCCACTGGTCTTCCCCCATTTCTTTGCCTCCTTTGTGGCTAATTTTACCTTGTCTTCCTCCACCCAATTGGTAACGGAAATCAGCCACTAAGAATAATGGGAGAAATTCAGCCAGGGGTGGTTTTTCTCGGTATGTGCAATTGTGCTTTCTTCCAGCTTTCTCTGCTTGTTGGTCAGGGAGCCCTCAGTAGGCAGATATTCGACAATCGGGGCTCTTCTCAGGCAGTAACCTGTAGCCAGGCACGATTCAAAACACCTTGGGCCCTGAAGATGGTCTCGCCACATACAGGGTGCGGTCAGACGGGCCATTTAGTCCGCTTTCGGCCCGCCTCAGAAAATGATTTTATCTGCGCGATCACACAGTCAACAACTGCCTCCCGTCCCCAACCGTCGCTTTCCAGCTCAAAACTGCTTTAATCCAGAATATTTTGATACCAGGTCCCCAAGTGGTGTTTTCCTGATTCTCCGGTTCCAGCCGCACTTTTCTGACGTCTGATTGCTCCTGTGGTGTCGAGCCACTTCCGGTTTAAACCCCCTCCCTGCTTGAAAGCTGCCCGAGGCTTCCGCTTTTTGCCCTCCTTTTTTTTTTTTAAGCGTTGGCGGTGTGCACATAGGCGGAGGTCCGCCATCGCGTTATTAACAACAATGTTTAAACGGTGCCTAGTTTTAGCATTTAGACGAGTTCGGGATTTCACGGAGGCCATTTTTTGGGTAAACGTTTAAAGGGAAGTGTTCCTTTAAAGTTTAAAGGGAAGCGTTACAGCAGTCGGGTTGAAGTGGAAATCGCTGTTCTGCGCATGCGCAAATATTTTAGTTCTACAGATGGCTGCCTGTGCGCATACCCAAACTGAGAGAGAGGAAAAAACAACACCGATGCACGCTCCCGCGTGTGGACGGCGGGGAGCAATGTGGCTGCGCAGCGATCCGGAGCAAGGAGGTGAGTGTGATCGCGATTCTCCAGGTTAAAAAAAACGCATCAGGGCCGGAGCAATTTAAACTGCTCCCAGCATGCCGTCTGACCGCACCCACAGTCTGTGCTTGCTGCGCATGTATGGAAAGACCAATGAGCTGACCAATAACAGATCACTGGATATGTTAATATGACTGTCACCGTCATTTTAAGCAATACTGACTATAGATTCTGTTAGCACTTTATATTATAATATTATAACTGTGTATGGTTGTAGAAGGTTTTATGATTGTACAACTGTTATCTGTGTGTTTTATTTTCATGTAAGCCGCCCTGAGCCTGCTTCAGCGGGGAGGGCGGGGTATAAACCTGAATGAATAAATAAATAAAGCGTCCCAACTGTAGGGCGGGAGGGTGGGAATACAGGCAGAAATCCTCTAACAAGCTGCATTTTGTGTCTCAGTTACTCAGCAAAAACCTCTGTCACTCATCTCGGCGGCAGAGACTTCTTTTAAAGTGCTGAAATCGCAAATCTGCTGAATAAGGGGGCTCCGTTTCTGCAGAGTCTGTTTCTTTTATTCGAGCGTCGCAGCTGCCCTCTGACGCAGAGGAACGCACGTGGAAGATGCATGCAACGCCTCGTTCCTCTGTGTGTGAGGTTGTATGGCAGTTCTGCCATTTATAAAGAAGAAAGGGATTTCGGAAACCTTTTTGACTGGGCTTATCCCGTAAAGAATCTGCAAAAAACAAATGGCTGAGAAAAATGCAAACGAGCACCAAGTTTATGACCCACCCCGACTCCTACCCTCCTGCCACACTGATGCCGCATGTTCAACACCCAGCATCCGAAGCCACAAGAGCTAGTAGATGAAACAGTGCCATCTACTGCACCAAAAATATCTCCAGTGATCTCTGTGTTCTCCAGTCTCTGTCCCTGTGAGCCCATCCCCCTGTCTCACTTGCTATAATTCATAGATTCCCAAGACTTCTGTTCAAATTGAAAGCTTGCTCATTTCTCCCCCCACCATCAGATAGTGGACCAAGGTATCATCTTCCCTGTTTGGAAGCATTTAACAAGAGTATGAAGGATAGCAATGACCTTTTCTTCTTTCAGTAAGGGTACCTAACCTTTCAAGACAATGATGATAACAAAAAAACCCACCCTTTTAAAGTTGCTGCGGAACATCAGGACAACAGCAGAATATATAAGCCATGGAATCCATTACTGTTCAAGCTCCAGTGACTAAACTGAGCTATTAAAATAGATATAAAAAGGCAGCCATTTATAAGTATCCATCTAATTTACAAGCAGTTTGTTAGATTTACTGGCTCTTTGAATTCAGTTGCAAATTGCTGCCTTAAATACGGGGGCCCGGCAGATGAAATACTGCAAGGGTACCATTGTGCAGACTATACTGATCACTGAAGTCAGGATTAGCTTGACAATATTCTACCATATTTGCTATTGGGAAACAGGATTTTCAAGTTCTGAACCTGTTAAAATTGGTAATTATACAGCATTGTGGGATATACACACTACTGCAGGGCTGCCCAACCTTTTTGAGCCTGCAGGCACCAGGCCTGTAGCCACAGTGGGGCATTTAGGGGCGGCGCCCCCTCACTCGTGGCCCATGCCCCACAACCTCCGCTGTGGGAGTTGTGCCAGCAAGTAAGGAAAGACCATTCTCTTTTTCACTTGCCTGCCAATGGGATCTCTCTCTCTCTCTCTATCCCCTGCTCCCCCCTCCCAGATTTCCCAACGCCCCACCACCCAAAATTTTCGGGCTATGCCCCTGGTGAGCACCTTTGGAATTCTGACGTAGCGTGGTAGGTACTGCCACAAAATGGCTGCCACGGGAGGCAAAGTTGGACAGAAAATGGCTGCCACGGCTTCCGTTCAGTCACACTGTGAAGATCCTTGTGCTATGATGGCAGCTGCCTTGGCAGAGGCCTTGCAGGGCAGAAGACCCAACTTGCCCCTCCCACTTCCTAAAAACACCTGGCAGGCACCAGGAAAGGTATCAGCAGACACCAAGGCACCCACGGACACCACATTAGGTGGGGCTGTGTATAACCTTACAGGACCAGGACCGATCTTCGTTGGTTTCTCTGTTTTGATATATAGTGCCTAGATCAGGGGTGTCGAACTCATTTATTATGAGGGCTGGATCTGACATAAATATCACTTTGTCAGGCCAGGCCATGTGTGCCATAAAACGTAATGCCACTTGCCGGAAATATAAACTGTATAAAAGACAGCAGCTGGTAAGCTCCGAGTCGGTGTATCCTCACTGCAAGGTCTCATGGGCTGGGTTGGGGATGCAAAGGAAAACCTGGATGGGTGGACTGGAGAGGCAGCGGCGCAGCACTGGGCAGACCACTCCCACGCTGCTTGAGTGCTGCAGACAAGGTTGTTCCACCATGCTGAAGCCACAATCGGAGTGGATCCACCCACTCTGCTCCCTGAGCAGTCTTCTGTTCCTTCCCTTGCACCAGTTGCTTGTGGGCCGCGTAAGAGCCCCGGACGGGCCAGTTCCAGCCCTCGGGAGTTATGTTTGACACCCCTTTGGTGCACTTGTAATATTTATAACTATTATACCTATTAACATGATTTTGGAGGATATTAGCTAAGACACTTTACTGTACTGTTAAACCCTAATTTCACACATCAGGGCAGTGCAGACAGATGGAACGATCAGTTCCAAAAAAGTTAAAGAAAATAATAATCCCACAAAAGGTTTTGACCAGCTGACCCCACCATGAATTCTGAAATAAGAATCCTAGAACACTATGTATCTGAAGTGTGTCCCACCTAGAAAAACGGGGAAAGAGAAAGATACAGTTTCCAGCAAAGAAGAATGATGTGTGAAGCGGAAGAATGTGAGACACTATGCCCTGGTGTTACTATGCCGGGGGGGGGGGCATTTCTTTCAGTGCCTAAAAATGGTACATATATGACTCCGTCGAAACAAATACGAAACTGTGCCTCATCATTATGGGAGTTAAAAACAGATAGGCTTGATATCATATCATGATCTGTCATTGTTGGTCCAGGCATAAACAAAGATGAAAAAGGGATACATTGTATTCAGACCTTCCCAACAGGATGTTGTAGGCATCCTCAAAGTAGAATGAAGCATATTCGTATTTGCAGACAGACAGCTCAGGAATCTGCCCTGCAAATGTCCTTGGCAATGCTTTTTTTAAGAATAGCTTGCTTGTCAATCAGCTATCTAGAATCAGGGTTTAAATGGATTCAGGGCTCAGCCCTGTCACCTGTTCTTAATGCAAGTGATCCATCCCTGAGACAAGAATAAGTGACAGTGCTTTTGCGCAGCTACAGAGTGCATTTCCCTTGCCCCTGAATAAATACAGGGAGTCTCCATAATCCAGGGATGAGGGGAAGGGCTACCAGATCAGAGCACAGTATTTTCATCCATCTAGACATCCACCTCAGCATCCCTTTTGCTAAGAATTATGCAGAGTCTGGAACTCAAAAAACAAATTTGCCAATAAATGGTTCCATGGTCGCTCTTCTAATTTTTCATTCAAATTTTTCTCTCCTAAGTGCAGTTTCACCAAAGCATCCACACCACCCTAAAGGTAAAGGTTTCCCTTGCTTGAAAGCCAGTCAAATTCGACTCTAGGGGGTGGTGCTCATCTTCTCCGTTTCCAAGCCAAAGAGCCAGCGCTGTCCGAAGACGTCTCCGTGGTCATGTGGCCGGCATGACTAGGTGCCAAGGCACACGGAACGCTGTTACCTTCCCACCAAAGCGGTACCTATTTATCTACTTGCAATTTTTTTGCTTTTGAACTGCTAGGTTGGCAGGAGCTGGGACCAGAGACGGGGGCTCACTCCGTCATGCGGCACTTGGGTCTCGAACTGCCGAACTACCAACCTTCCGGTCTGCAGTTCCGCATCTTAACCACTTGAGCCACCGTATGTACTCCCATACAATAAGCCTTATTTGAACTATACCGAAAAGAGCTAGACAAATCTGTTCGGTATGGAGTGTTTTTGCCCTGTCGGCCCCAGAGAATGAGAGAGAGAAGTTAATCCAATAAAAGGTTCAATCACCTTAACTTGTTGGATCTCTCCCGGGCAAACATGAGTAAATACAGCAAGACATATGTGCAGCGGTTAGCTTGAAAGGATCCAGCGATGTCACCCTCACGGCTACCATCCGTTCCCTCTGCCTGGCTGAGGAGCTGCAAAGGCAAGCAAGCCCCAGTTCCCTGCAAACAGAAAGAAATCTCACTGTACACAATTAGGTTTACTCATAATGAAATCAGCGCATTTGGAACTGGAGCAACGATTTCCCACCCCAGATCCATCAAACTTCCTCTCTCCCAGCCGTGCTATTTAGCAGCGTGTTCAGCTGCTTGTTCAGGCGGCAATTTGGGAAACTGGCTGCTTGGTTACATCTCACAGCCAATGTATTTAGAAGGAAACACAGATTGAGGAAGGCGTGATATGCAGAGTGCCAGTTTCAGACGGCCAAGGGAGGGGGGGAGAGGCAAGGAATGTCATCCAGAGCTTAGCATTTCTAAATGGTGTTGTCAGGACTCAGTCCTGCCCTGCAGTCACACCATCTACGCGTCTCGCATCTCAACTGGAGCAATGTTAGCTGCTTCGGGCAAGGGGAAAAGCCCCCGTGTGTATGTTCAGAAGCACTCTGTGGAGGGAACTTAGGGAGAAAACCTGGCATTGGCTTCCGGGGCCAAAACCTTGGCTGAGTTTAACATCCCAAACTTTCCACCACCTCTTCTTTTCCTACCAGTTTGGTTGTAGTGGTTAGGAGCGCGGACTCTAATCTGGGAGAACCGGGTTGGATTCCCTACTGCTCCACATGCAGCTGCTGGTGTGACCTTGGGTCAGTCATAAGTTGTCTTGGAGCTGTTCTCTCAAGAGCAGTTCTCAAAAGAGCTCTCAGCCCCACCTGCCTCACAGGGTGTCTGTTGCGGGGAAGAGAAGGATTGTAAGCCGCTCTGAGACTCTTTCAGGTAGTAAAGGGCAGGGTATGAATCCAATCTCTTCTCTTCTCTCTTCTGCGAATCGGGCCCCTTCTCTGCTGCCAGCCTCTTCCTTTCCTCAGTCCTACTGTTTTAATATGCCAGAGCCTCCCCGTGCCCCCTTGCCTATTTCTCCCTAGCCCTGACACCCCCCCACAAATTTCCCCTCTTGTCTTTTCCCACCCTGTCCATCCATCCTCTCTCACTAGATGGCAGGGAGGACGGGGTATAAATATAAATAATAAATAAAATAAATAATAAATCTGCTCCACGTTTCCTACCTTCAGAGCCTCCATCCCTTTCACCTACCCCATTTGCACAGGCTTTCCCCACCCCAAACATTCTTTGCCCTCTTCTCGTCTTTGCCCCCCCTTCCCACCACCACCAACTGGTTTAGAGTTTCCTCTCCTATCACACCCTGTGGCTCTGTTATTTCCTGGCTTCCTGCATTTATACATCCAAAGGAACTTCAGGCTACCCTACCATGCAAAATGTGAAGAGGAAAAGATACAAAATGATAAAGCAGAGAGATTTTATCTGACCAGAAGTCCTTGCCTGGGTTTCTTCTCTCCTACCTTGCCCTCGGGGACTAACCTTTTGGACTAATTTCATTGGGTGGAAACAACCTTTTACCACACATTTTGATCAATGCACCCTCTAAGCTGCAGAGTCCTGTGAGCCAAAATTCTACTTTGTGAGCTACTGGCATGAAAGTTGTGAGTGAGAGATTTTGGCTGCGGCATAAATTAGTTTGCTCAGGAGCCATCCTTCCTGAGCTAAGACAAAAAATGTGTGAGCTGGAGGCTAAAAAACTGTGAGGTAGCTCACACTAACTCAGCTTAGAGGGAACACTGATTTTGATACATTTCTGTAACTGTTGTATGGTAACAGGCAGCTTCCTTAAATAGCACATATCTGAAAAATATAAATGTCCGAGTTAACAGAAGGAGTTCTAGATCTCAGGTCTTCTAGATCCTAGTCTAACATCCTAACCACTACGCCACACAACTATCACTGTTCGCTTCCTGGTTTAATGTACAGCCATACTTCCAGGTGGCCCAAATTAAATGTCACACTGGCGGGACAGAAGCGCTTACCCATGCAATTTCACAGATGCTCAGTTTCTTGTTCAAACAGGTCTGCTTTGTGAGCACAACAGCTACACATGCAATGTTTGCATGCCACTGTAAACGCCCCCCACGGTCTACAAATCTCTGGTGTGCTGCCACTTGAGGCGTAGCCACCGAGGGCCTGATTTAAATGTGTGCAAAGTAGCACAGGTAAATTATTCTGTCCCACTGGCATCGAATTAAAACAAGACTCCTTGCAGCCGGTCTCCCGCTGTGGGTTTGAACGTGTGAAAAACAGTCCATTTTAAACGGACTTGTAAAGGTTGCTGAAACGATTGACAGCCATGAGAGACCGAAATCACACGTGCATCGTAAAGCACACGAAGGCAGAAATGGGATTATAAATCACCCTTCTTGTGCAGGCTAGCCATCAAGTCGGAAACACAGTTTGAGCTCTTTCAAAAACTGCCCCCCCTCTCACGTTAGAAACCTCTGCACAGGTATTTTCTCCTCCCACCCCCCACAAACACACACTAACAGCAGGAGAGGGGTGCGAAAAGTGGCAAGTGTGAGTTTGCTGCAGGAAGCATGACTGATATTCCAGCCTTCCTCTGAAGTATTCTTGTACGAACAAAAAAGCTGCAGTGTGTTCCTGGTTCAAATCTTACCTCTGCCACAAATTTATTATTTATTTAATGCATGCAATTCTATCCCACCTTTCCTCCAAACATCTCAGGGTCACGTATGTGGCTCCCCCCTCCATTTTATCCTTGCAACAATCTTGTGAGGTAGGTTAAGAATGACTGGCTCACATGGGTTAAAAACGGGGATTAGAGAGATTCATGTCCATCAATGGCTACTAGCCATGGTGGTTAAAGGGAACTTCCACATCTAGAGGCAGCGTCAGGATGGCAGGAGGCAGTACCAGGGAAAGTCTTTGGCCTCTGTTCTCTGCCTGTTGGCATTCCCTCCAGGGCATCTGGCTGGCTACTGTGTGAAACAGGATGCTGGACGAGAGGGACCCCTGGTGTGATCCAGCAGGACTCTTCTTATGTTCTTAAGGTCACCCAGTAACTTCCATGTCAAGAGAGGATTTGAACACAGGTCCCCCCACATCCTAGTTTCACACGCTATATCACTAGACCACACTGAATTCACTAGGTAGTACAGTTGCCATCCTCCAGGTGGTGCCTGGAGGTTTCCTGGAATTACGACTGATCTCTAGACGACACAGACCAGTTCCCCTGGAGAAAATGTTTGCTTTGGAGGGTGTGTAAGGCATTATACCCCCCTCCCCCCACACACACACACTGGGGTCCCTCCCCTCCCCAAACTGCCATCCCAAGGTTCTCCCCTCCCCATCTCCAAGAATTCCCCAAGCCAGAGTTAGGTTGGACAGCCACATCCCATATTGTTTAACACAATTAATTCAGTGAATCTTATTGAGAATATCTCCATCACCACCGGGCAACTTGGAGGTGGGTAGGGTCGCCAACCTCCAGGTACGTCCTGGAATTACAACCAATGTCCAGACAACATAGATCAGTTCCCTTGGAGAAAACAGCTGCTTTGCGGGGGTGGGCTCTAAGGCATTCTACACCGCTTTGGTCCCTCCACTCCTCAGTCCCCGCCCTCCAAACCTCCAGGAATTCCCCAGCCCAGAGCTGGCAACCCCATGTAACCCACACCCCATATTGTTTAACACAACTTATTCCGGGAACGCGTTTTATTGAGAATACCCCCAACCACCACCTCCAACGTGGGGGGGGCGCGCGGTTGAGCATCACCACAGCCCTGCCTTGCAAGGTTGTTGTTGCGAGGATGGCTGCCAATACCCCTCATAGTTGTTTTTGAACCCTGGGAAAGCCCCTCTTATCCAAGTTCGAAGGCGATTTCTATAGGGGGGGACACCTTCTCCTCAGGTTGCCAGATCCAGGTTGGGACATACCTGGAGATTTGGGGGATGGAGCCTGGGGAAGGCGGGGTTTGGAGAGGGGAGGGACTTCCATGGGGGGTATAATGCTACAGAGTCCACCTTCCAAGGGGGGGAGGGGGTTTGTGAATTTCCTCAACTGGCCAGGGGGTAGAAGAAGAGGAGGAGATTGGATTTATACCCCGCCCTTCACTACCCAAAGGAGTCTCAGAGCGTCTTACAAACTCCTTCCCCTTCCCCTCCCCACAACAGACACCCTGTGAGGTGGGTGGGGCTGAGAGAGCTCTTGACAGAAACTGCTGTTTTTCAAGAACAGCTCTGACAGAACAATGGCTTGCCCAAGGTCATCCAGCCAGGTGCAAGTGGAGGAGTGGGGAAATCAAACCCTGTTCTCCCAGATTAGAGTCCACGCACTTAACCACTACTAGATGGCCCTGGAGGTCCCTTCCAGCTCCGTGATTCCAAGGCGGCCGTTTTCTCCAGGGGCATGACCAATGTTCCCTCTAAGCTGTGGAGTCCTGTGAGCAAAAATTCTATTTTGTGAGCTACTGGCATTAAAGTTGTGAGCGAACCATTTGGCTCCTGCATAAATTGGTTTGCTCTGGAGCCATCCTTCCTGAGCTAAGACAGAAATGTGTGAGCCAGAGGCTAAAAAACTGTGGGCTAGCCCACAGTAACTCAGCTTAGAGGGAACACTGGACATGATCCCCGTCTCCTGGGGGTCAGTTGTCAAAGCGGGAGCTCCCCAGGCACCGGGTGTTCCCTCTAAGCTGAGTTAGCGTGAGCTAGCTGACAGTTCTTTAGCCTCCGGCTCACACGTTCGTGGCCTCAGCTCAGGGAGGGACCCACTCAGAGCCAACTCATCCACGCAGCAGCCAGCCAGCTCGCTCGCTCACCACTTTAACGCCAGCAGCTCACGAAGCAGAATTTCTGCGCACCAGACTCCACAGCTTCGAGGGAGCGTGGCCGAGGCACCGGCGGGCCGTCGGTTAAGTGTGTGGACTCTAATCTGGGAGAACCGGGTTTGATTCCCCACTCCTCCACTTGCACCTGCTGATGTGACCTTGGGTCAGTCTCAAGCTCTGGCACAGTTTGTGTCAAGAGTTCTCTCAGCCCCACCTACCTCACAGGGTGTCTGTTGTGGGGAGGGGAAGGGAAAGGAGTTTGTAAGTCGCTCTG
>NW_015164692.1:464022-467320 GCF_001447785.1 Gekko japonicus
CTGGACAAGGTCTACTCGGGGCTGGAAGGTAGGGAGGCATGGGGGGGGGGGGGGAGTGGGGGGGGGGTTACAAAGGCCACCGTGGTTGCAATGCGATGGCACCTCGGTGATTGCAAGGATGGGCAAAACCCGCACTCGTTGCGTGTGTGGCGCCCCTCGTAATTGCAACGATGGGCACACATTGCACTTCTTACAAGCGTGTGGAACCGGTAATAATTGCAACGATGGGGGGGAAATTGCGCTTGTTGTAAGCGTGTGCAACCCCTAAGAACTGCCACCATGGGCAAAAAATTGCACTTGTTATGAGCGTGTGCAACCCTTAAGAATTGCCACGATGGGCAAAAAAATTCACTTGTTATTAGCGTGTGCAACCCCTAAGAACTGCCACGATGGGCAAAAAATTGCACTTGTTATGAGCGTGTCCAACCCCTAAGAATTGCCACGATGGGCAAAAAATTGCACTTGTTATTAACGTGTGCAACCCCTAAGAATTGCCACGATGGGCAACATTTTCACTTGTTATAAGCGTGTGCAACCCCCCTAAGAATTGCCACGTTGGGCAACAATTTCACTTGTTATAAGCGTGTACAACCCCTAAGAATTGCCACGATGGGCAAAAAATTGTACTTGGTATGAGCGTGTGCGACCCCTAATGATTGCCACGATGGGCAAAAATTGCACTTAGGGGCATGCAAGATGGTCCTTAGCAGACAGTGATCACATTTAGAGAGCGAGGGAACTGGGATGCCAAAATAGATATTACGTATTAATAATGCTGGATACTGTACTTATTCATAATAATAGCACTTAGTGATAATGCCCCCAAATAGTGCTTATTCATAGTAGGTCGTATAGTACTTAATTATGGTAAGCCGCCTTGAATCACATGGAAAGGCGGGACATAAATGTCTTAATGTGTAATGTACAGTGTATGTATTTTCTGATGGACAAGCGTACGCAGAAATAGTCTCTGTTAATAACATGGATAATACAATAGTGGTTTGCAAAAATAGCACTTGGGGATGTGCAATAATCATATGCGATAGCTGGACTTAATAGCTGCACTAATGCTCAGTAATGTGTAATAATAGCACTTGATGATGCGATCATAGTGCTTAGTAGTTGTAATAATGGCCCTTAAGAATGGGCGATCAATGTACTTAATAACAATAACAACACTTAATGCAATCACGGAGTAATAATGATTGTTAGAAAGAGTGGAAAGGGTTAGCTTTCTTTACCTTTTCCTTGGAGGAATGGGCTCTTAACACTTAACCCCCCTCACACACCCAAAGAAATCCATCTCCATATTGGAAAAAACCAAGAAACTGATTTTTCCAAGCCCATAAAAAGGGTTTAAATTAGGTTAATCTGACATCTGGGAGAAAGGGGGGCGGGTATGTTGTTGCTTTGCTGTCCCAACCACAGAGGGTAGGGAAGAGGCAAAAAGATGCACCAGGACATGGCCCTCCTACCCCTAGAATTGCCCTTCTGGGGGGGACGGGACGCATGTTACAAGGTGGTTCCTTTGGATCCTGCTCCCTTCCAGTTGACTTCTAGATTTCCCCAGCAGTTCAGCTCCCAGCTGCCTAAGATCTGACATCCCCACATATACAGAGTTTCCAGTATGGCACATGGAGATTCGTGGATGTCCCTGATGCCCATGAAGCCAAGAAAGCTGACAGAGAAAGAAAGAAAACAGATCCCCCCCTCCCGCACAATACACCTGGGATTTCCTCATTTGTATGCTTTCTTTTTCCTCCCCTCCGTCTCCCTCCTCCCCCAGGAAAGTGGGGGGGGGGAATGCCCCACACTGCCAAGAAACAAAGACCACTGTGTCCCCCAGCAGGCTTCCATTCATCAGTTCAGAGCAGCTGGTGCCTTGGAGACTTCTTGCTGGAGATTTTCCCCCACAGTACGGGATCCTACATCTAAGGTCCCCCAGGGGATGGGCAAGCTGCTCTCTTTTGCTTCCTCCCGCCTTGCTAAGATTTAAGGCTTGTCCCAGATTTGAGGTCATTGTGAAAGTTTAATGGGCAAAGGTCTGGGTCATAAGATCTCTGGCCAGTTAGCCTTCACCTGTTGAGGGGAAAGTCAGCCATGTTCAGCATGGCTGAGGTTTGCAAGGTGCCTCTTTAGTTTAAAAACTTTTTGTCTCCTTGGCATTTGCCAGATTTTCCTTTGCTTCAATTGAGGGCGGGGGGAGACTTTTCTCGGCAGGGTCTGCAGCTGCAACCTCAACTGTTACAAAGGACACTCTTCCAAAATGCTCCACTGTAGCTAGTCGGCATCTCTATGTTCTCATCCCCAACCTGCCTCAACCTTCCCCCCCCCCCCAGTCCAGTTGTTTCTGGCTATCTGAGGGGACCAGTTTCAGTAGGGTAGCTGTGTTGGTCTGCTGTAGAACTGGATTCTAGTCCTGTAGCGTCTTAAGAAACCAACAGGATTTTTGAGCTATATACGTTTTCAAGAATCAAAGCTCCCTTCATCAGATACAAAGGAGATCAGGAGTTCTGGCTCCTTTGTATCTGATGGTGTTTCAATCAGCTAGTGTGTTGAAAAAGTTTGTTTCCCAGAGTGGCTGACCAGTGATTGAGAGGAAGACCTAAAGAAGACCCTGGAAGCTTGTCTCTCCCCTGCCCCCCACCATTGGATTGGTGCAGTTCCAGTGGCACTGCCAACAAAGATGGTCCGGGTGACACCTTGGCTCCCTTGCTAACTACCTGCCAGAGGGTTAATCTTGTCTTGTTGCTGACTGTCAAAGAGCTACAGATCATGGGGGAGGTGATTCTTATTTAAACTCCAACAGCAGTGGAGGGGGAGAGAGAGGGCAGGAAGGAGGTGACACTAGAGAAGGTGCGTATACAGAAAATCAAGTGAATGTTGAGAAAAATCAAAGGCCGTCTGCCTTGCCTTAGCTGTGTTGGTGGTAACCCTGGATATGTTACTACTCTATAATTCCACTCGTTTATCATCCTCCATAACTGTTCTCTTTGAGAACCAGAAAAAAAATGAAGACGGTGTTGCAGTCATACTTTTATGCTCATTCATCTTTTTATTGCCCTGTATTTTACCCTCTGAGGTTCAAATGATTAAAGGAAGGCTTCACCTGAGACTTTTATGCTGTATATACTAGTATCTCTCTTAAATACTTCCGTAGCATGAACAGGCCAGGGGATCTGCAGCCTCTGTGTGTTTAAAATAATAGCTGCTCTAGAGCTACCAGAAATTCTTGCATCATTTGTTAAAATATTCGGGGGGGGGGGGGGGGTTTTTCCCCGTGTTTTTTTTTTCCCTA
>NW_015164692.1:467617-490503 GCF_001447785.1 Gekko japonicus
TTAAACATTCCTCTGAAAACAGTGTAGTATGGAGTCTGTGAATGTACCATTACATTACTAATAAATTTAAGACTGAATTTGTTGTCGAAGGCTTTCACGGCCGGAGTTCATTAGTTGCTGTAGATTTACCGGGTTGTGTGGCTGTGGTCTTGGCAGTGTAGAACCTGAAGTTTCGCCAGTAGCTGTGACTGGCCTCCTCAGAGGTATAACACGGAAAGATGGAGTACTCTCTGTGTTATACCTCTGAGGATGCCAGTCAGTTACTGGCGAAACATCAGGTTCTACAATGCCAAGACCACAGCCACACAATCCGGAAAATCTACAGCAATTAAGATTGAATTGTTGATTGTATGTTGAAAATATATAGGAGCTGTTAGTGTATATAAATGCATCTAGGTCAAAGTCTTTATTAGTGTGTCCATGTCTTTATCTAGTTTGTCTCATCAAGCTATTAGTAATATTCAAGCTAACTTTTAAAATATTCATAACTGGGTGTCTTATTTTTACTTCGACCTTATATCTGTTAAAATATTGATGTTATGCTATACTGAGCTTCTGTAGTAGTCTGAAACTATTTTTACTTGGATTTCATAAACAGACTCTGGTTACTTGCTTGTTTTATTCTTTCCCGTAGGTCCCATGTAACCAGGTTATGACATGAAATTCTGTGAATTAAGCAAGGAGATGCCTATTAAATGAGCATTTAGCCTTACATCTAAGAGAAAACTGTGCTGCTGTTCTCATTTTTTTTCTTGTAGAGACTCATAGTTGAGAATCAAGAGTGTCATACTTTTCTTCTGTCAACCATACTGGTTACTGTTTAATAAATATATACTACTACTTCCTTGTTGCATTGCTTTGGCAAATTTAGCCATATCAGCTTGGAAACATAATACATTTGGCTTACTTAAACAGGTGACTCCAGGATGCCAATGATTCTCTTCTCGTGGGTACTGTTTAGGGTCCTAGTTGGCTATAAATCTTGTACTTCGTAAGACATTCCCTTGATATTAAAAAAAAAACCACAACCATTTAAAGAGTGCTGCTTATGTGGTAGGACTGTTTATCCTTATTGCCCCTAACAGCCTCTGCTTTGCAAAGGTAGGTAATGAAAAAGAGGAAGGACGATCTTGAGATTGTAGCTCTGGTACAACATTTGCTGCCCAGCGGATATTCTCTTTCCTTCAGCTGATGTACATTCCCTTGCTTGCTGACTGGCCTTCTTAATGGAATTTTTGTCCATGCATCTAGATTACGGCTTCTCTTCCCACCCCCACAAACCTCAGTGACTCTTAATAGTGCTATAAAATGTAAATGCTTTGATTATGATTGACATGCAGTATTGAGAGCTAAAATCTAACTTGCCAATCATTGACAGCTATATAGGAGCGTATTATAATTCTCTTTTAATTTTTCTGACTGTAATAGCATTTCTCTTGAACATAGCTGATTTTTTAATAAACCTCAGTAAAATCAGTTATTCAAATGTGTTCTTGTTAGAATAGAACTTGAAGTAGTATTCAAAAACCACTTTTTCCTCCGAAATATTTGGATGTTTTCCATTGATTGATAGAATTGCTGATTAATTTATCCCTGTTGAAAGGTTAACATAGCAGTCCTTTTATGATTACTAACACAGTGTAGATCCTTATTCAACTAAAGCCTACCTTTCTGCCATCAATATTTTTATTGGTAAATTGTGTAATATATACATTTTTGCCCTGTTACGATTTGGAGAAAGTCACAAAAGATTTCATTGCAGTATGTGTGTTGAAGTGCTTCCCAGATGATACTGCTGTACCAAAGGTAACTTGTAAACTAGCCTTCTGTAATCCTACATTTCCCATCAGGGAATACAGGGAAGAAATTCTCTCCAAATCTGAGGTGGTTGTTCCCAGGGCTGAGGAAGGCAGACTCAACTTCAAACTTCCATGAATCCAAAGTAAACAGAATGTCTTTGATATTCCTATTTAGATATTAAATCTCAATCAGGTGGCAAAATATTAATCTTTGCCCCCCGTCACACGGGCCAGATAACACCGGGGTGGGGGGAGGCATGGCTGTTCGCCCCGGAGCAAAATAAAGCATGGTAGCCCAATCACACGGTCCCCCGAGTCTCCGTGCTTCAGCTGTTAGCTGGCAATCACGCGGCGATGCTGCAGCGTGGCAAATAAATGGCATGATCACACAAGCGTTTCGCGTTTGTGCGCATGTGCAGTTCCGCGGAGCAGCACTGCTTTCAGTTTTGTGTGTGCATGCGCTTACGAAAAACATCCAGTTTGCGACAGGACGTGGACGGGCACCGGATGCCATGGGATACTAGCGCTCCCGCGATCAGATCCCCGCCTGTGCCGCGCGTTTTCCGGATACTAGTGCACTTTCTTTGGTACTTTTTAACTCCGTATCTTCAGCGGGATGCCACGGGTTGGCCATGGGTGCGCTACGCTTCCCAGATGTTGTGGTGTGATCGCGCCCCAAAAATCCACCCGACATTCGTGCCTTTCGCGTGGCAAATTCTCTGTGTGACCGGGCCTTTATTATTTAATGCATAAGATCAAGCTTCGCTGCATTCTTACACGCTGGTCCTGAACTTTCCACAGTTGGCATTGAATAAGAAATAGGTGTAAGCATGTGGATGCCCTTGGATGCGTACTGTCTAGTGTAGCATCTTTATTACTGCTTCAGGGATAATTTCTTGCACAAACAAAACAGAGAGGACTGAATTGCCTTCTCCTCCAGCTCTTGACTGTACTACTTGTTGAAACACAAGGGTTTGTTTTGTGGCGGAGATGCTATATAGGCTGCATTAGTGCTTTCCCACCTGAGCCCAGTTCTCAAATAATAGTCCCACCGTCTCAAGTGTCAACAGTAAGAGTTTTTGTATTTTGTTTTCAGCCCTTTTATTTTCTGGGACATGTAGCTTTCTGGTTCCTTTTTACAGTTCCCTTGGAGGTGCATAGAGAGATCTTGAAATGGAAGCTAATGCTGCTTTGAGTGGAATTAATTTATAAGATTTCCCACTCTCTGAGGGCTTGCTAGATTCTGAGGAGACTGGGCAAGCAGAGAGCATCTACCTCCTTTCTAAAATGAGCTGTAATAGGCCTCTACTGACCATTGTGAAAACTCCTCAGTGTTTCTAGGTAAGCATCATATGGCCGTAATTCCATTGGCGTTATTCTGAAACCCTTAACAGGTTGTCTAAAGCAATGTTGGGTTGCAGTGGGCTGTTTCCCAGGAAAGCTTATGCTGCAATAAATTTGTTAGTCTTTAAGGTACCACCAGACTTTGATTTGGCACACCAAACTGACCTTTCTAGAACGTCATCTCTATCAGTTTAGGAACAGAATGAGCTTTTTTGAATGGGGCTGGCTCTAAATCTGTTTGAATAAATATATATTTTAAAGAAAAATATTAAAATTGGGTGGACACAGTTAAGACTCAGGAGTTATATAAGCAAGATTTAGAAGCTTTGGTGAATTTAAAAGCACACCCAAGATCTGTTCCATCTCTTGTTCTCACACCCTTCACCCTGCCCCTCCCATTTTGTCATATACAAATGTCACATTTCAATCTCTCTCTGCTTTTTTGGATTCTCACCCTTCCACCAAGGAGGTCAGGGTGGCATATGTGGTTTTCTCTTGCCCATTTGTTCCTCATTAACAACTCTGAAACAGGTTAGGTTGAGTGACTGGCCCAAGGTCAGCCAGCGGTCTTCCAGGCAGAGTGGTGGCTTGAATTCAGGTCTCTCAGAACCTGGACCAACACTCTAACCACTTCACCACAAAGGCTGATCCAGTGTAGTATCGTAGAAAAGTGTGAAGTTACAAATTAGGAATGCTATTCATTTTTCTTGGTTGTGGGGACAGGAGATTTAGTAATTTGGAGATCCTGTGGAGTAATATCATATGCTTGTATTACATCTCCTTTCAGTAGCCACAGTGCCTGTTTTTTTCACTGTGGGTTTTTTCCCTACCCGTCTGGCTTCACTTAAGGCTTTTTGTTGGGTTCCTCTTCTCTATTCTAATATGAGATGGTTTGCAAAACTTCTGACCCCCAAAACCTGAAAAGGAGGAATAGTATGGAGCCTTATGTGTGGTTGCAAATTTCTAGCAATTGTAATAAGACAGTTCTCTCCTGTTTAGAGATAACATAAAGTATAAAATGCATTTCCTTATATTGCTTTTTAATGTTTCACAAGCAGGAATTTGACCGGCAGCACTCACCAGGTACAGTAGCTTCTGTCATAGTGCAGACTAGTGGTTCCCAGCCTTTTTTGGTATGTAAATTTACTTTCTCTAGTGACCCATCCAGGGCTGGCCCAAGGCTTTTTTTGTGCCCTGGGCAAACTTTGACCTTGGCACTCATCTGTTTAAACGTCCTGTCTTTTATAATGTCCAATCAGATATTTTTTGAGAAACCCAGAAACACCACACAAAGAGCCCAGCCCTTTGTACCCCAAGCAAGTGGCAAAGTGCCCAGCCTTTACATTTGGAGGTTACATTTGACCACACTTTCCTGCTCTATTACTCCCTTTAATCCCGCCCCCTCCCAAGATTCTTAGTAACTCGCTCTACAGGATATGTTTTACATGATTCTTTATCAGTCAACATACATATGTAGTGAAAATACCACCTAATGTATGTCACGGATCGAGTCCAACATATAGGTCCAACATATAGGTCAAAGCCTTCTCTGCCAACTGGGCTGGAGCAGTGATTGAGGGGGTCTGCTGGTGGGGGCACTGGGTTGAGGAGATAGGGGGAAATGGTAGATGTTGGCAACAAAAGGTTCAGTGTCCTGTATCTCCCACAGCATCTAGAGGGCAGTGAGGCGCTGTTGGAGGCTGGGAAAGAGCTTGGGTTGCATTACCAAGGAGCAGCACCAAGACAGAGCCCAAGCATGCACACACCTCTTTCTCTTCTGGTGAGAGCCAGTTCGGTGTAGTGGTTAAGAGTGCAGACTCTAATCTGGGAGAACCGGGTTTAATTCCCCACTCCTCCACATGCAGCTGTTGGTGTGACCTTGGGTCAGTCATAAGTTTTTTCAGAGCTGCTCTTTCAAGGGCAATTCTTCAGAGAGCTCTCTCAGCCCCACCTACCTCATGGGGTGTCTGCTGTGGGGAAGGGAAAGGAGTTTGTAAGTCGCTCTGAGACTGCTTTGGGTAGTGAAGGGTGGAGTATAAATCCAATCTCTTCTCTTCTCCTCTGGTTTTCCCACTATGTGCTGAACAGCTCCCTCCCACTCTCCAGCCTTTCCCCAGCTACCACCATAAGATTACTAGTTGCCAGACAGCTTCCCCCCACCCCATTCCTGTTGCAAAGGGGGAAGAAGGAAGTGATAATTTGAGCAGCTGGCAAGGCAGAAGAGGGGGGGGAATGAAGGAAGCAAAGAGCAGGAGCGGCCATTAGGGATGGCTGGCCTGCAACCCACTGTCAGAAGCTTCCTGACTCACAGGTTGGGAAATACTGGTATAGACTATATGCATCTAGTTCCCTAGATGCACTTTTAGTGTGCCAGGCTGAATGAGCTGGAGAGGAGGGGAAGGTCTGGGCAGCTGTCCTAATTTCAATACTTCCAAGTGAGGAAGATCAGAACTGCCCGTGTGGTGTAGTGGTTAAAGTGCTGGACTAATATCTTGGAGGCCCAGGTTTGAATGCCAACTCTGCCATGGAAGCTTGCTGGGTAACCTTGGGTCCATCCCTCTCTCTAAGCCTAACACACTGTACAAGGTTCTTGTGAGGGTGAAATAGAGGGAGAAGAGAATGATGTAAGTCAGCTTGAGTCCCCATTGAGAAGAAAGTTGGGGTATAAATGAAGCAAATGATTAAATACTGTGAAGAAGAGTCAGGCAACTACCTTGGGTGGTAAATTTCACAGTGGCGCTAGAAGGCAGCTCTGTTGTCCAGGGATATTGGGTGTTCCGCCGAAATAATAACAGCCCAGGTTAGCCCAGTCTCGTCAGATCTCAGAAGATAAAGCAGGGTCAGCCCTGGTTAGTATTTCGATGGGAGACCACCAAGCAGTGTTCCCTCTAAGCTGAGTTATTGTGAGCTAGTTCAGTTTTTAGCCTCCGGCTCACACATTTTTATCTTCGCTCGGGAAGGATGGCTCCAGAGCAAACTAGTTTATGAAGCAGCCAAGTCGCTCGCTCACAGCTTTAATGCCAGTACCTCACAAAGTAGAATTTTTGCTCACAAGACTCCACAGCTTAGAGGGAGCATAGCCACCAAGGAAGGTCAGGGTCGCTCTGCAGAGGCAGGTGATGGCAAACCACTTCTGAATGACTAATGCCTTGAAAGCCCTACGCCCTACCTGAATATTTTGGACCAATCCTGAAGGGAGGCGAGGGAAATTTTGAAGAATGTGTAGCGTTGATTTGAAATTGATTGTTAACAGTTATATTTCAAATTAAATGGGTATTGTTTCTTCTGAGCAGTAATTGTGTCTGAAGTCTAAACATGTCAAATGCCGTTTGTTTAGCAAATAGTTGTAAAGTTTATTGGGCTTCACTTCTGTTGAATTTCCAGTTTTCAGCTTCTCTTATTGTGGGATTATTTATGCATCTATTTATTCATTTTGCTTTGTTTCTACCCCACCTTTCTAATCAATAGGAACCCAAAGCGGCTTGCATTGTTCTCCGCCATTCCGTCCTCCCAACAACCCTGTATGGTAGGTGAGGCTGAGTATGTGTGGCTAGCCCAAGGACATCCAGCAACCTCCCCTGGCAGAGTAGGGATTTGAACCTGCGTCTCCCAGAGTCTACTCTAACCCCCACAACACATGGGATTCTATTTGACTTGCAGTAAATCAGTACACCCAATTATTGCAAAGAATACGTCATAATGGCTCAGATGCAGAGAATGCCATATGGATGCACAAAACCTGCTTATGTGTGCACTAGGGTTGCCCTCCCGGCTGCCAACCAGCAGTACTTGGGCGGGGGGATGGGGACATTGGGGGGGGACCATCAACAGCTTTACATCACTTCCCAGAGGAACACAGAAGTGATGTCACACCTCTCTAGGGATCGCTGGAAGTTCATTTTGGCAATTTCAAGAGAGGTGTCATGTCACACCCAGTTTTCCCCTGGAAGTGACCTAGTACCATTGCCAGTGCTGATTTTAAAATATATATTTTTTCTCCTGATGGAGCAGCAGTGGGAAGCAGGGGTGGCTTACAGGAGGTCTCCCACTACAGGAGGAGAACTGGCACCCATTATTTGACTGTCCTTTGCTGTGGGCACAAGAGGCTGGCAGGGGGAGCTCTGGAGTGTACATAGAATACCGTCGTAGGCATTAGAATCCTGGTGTCTCCTGTGTGTCTCCTTTTTGTACAATGTAACTTGAACCCCTAAAAAAAAAAAAAAGTTAAGCAAAAGCTCCCGTTTTATAAATGATAAAATCAGTCTCCTAAGTTGGGGGTAATATACTAACTTGGAACAATGTTTTTGTATTTGGTGATGTGTTGGGGGGAAAGAGACAGTGCTTCTACCCTGAACTTGTTCCTTAGTTTCATTTTCCCCCTTTGTACCTTTGACTCAGTTTTCCCCCTCCTGCTGTACAGCCCAGTGTACCAAAGAGTGATTAACACATGGAATTCACTGCCACAGGAGCTGGCGGTGGCTACAAGCAAGGACAATTTCAAGAGGGAATTAGTTAAACATATGGAGCAGAGGTCCATCGGGGGCTATTAGCCATGAGGTATAGATAGGGACTCTCAGTCTGGGGCAAGTGATGCTCTGTCTTCTTGGTGCTGGGGGGGGGGGGGACACTGGGGGGGCTTCAAGGGTCCTGGCCCCACTGATGGCCCTCCTGATGGCACCTGGTATTTTGGGCCACTGTGTGACAGAGTGTTGGACTGGATGGGCCATTGATCTGATCCAACATTGGCTTCTCTTATGTTCTTATGGCAGGACAAAATAACTATCCAGTTTGCAACTGCTTCACCCCTGAAGAAATCTTGCCTGCTGAGCGTTGCCTTCTGCCATATGTTAAGCGGGAACAAGTGGGAAGATACTTGCCTTAATATGGGGTTTGACAGAGATGACATTGCAGGGGTTTGATAGCCTTTCAGATCTTCTTTGTGTCTGGAGTGCCGTTCTATCACTCAGCTAGGCAATCACTTTTGTTTCTTTAGTCCTGCACTGAAGAGCTGTATTTAATTATTACTTCATTGAAGTTTCTTTTTCTGAAGGAGTTTCTATCCTGTTATTGCCTGCTGTAGGAGAAAATGGCAGAAGACATTTTCAGCGTCTCCAGAATTGTGTGGAAATTATCTATTTTTTGTAAGCCCCCGGAGGGGATTTTTTATTATTTTTTATAACACTACAACATTTACAGAAAAAAATGGGGATGGGGAACTGGCCTGCAGAAACCCAAATGCCTAGCTGCTTTATCTGCTGTAATTGCCTGCTTATCTGCTACTTAGCCATGCTGCTCCGGTATGCTTTTCTTCTACACATACACACGGGCTCTCAACTATTTATAGAATCAACATGAGCTTTAGTGAAAACCAATCAGATTTTATAAATCCTGCAGGAGGCTTGTTTCTGTAGCTGCAGCAGTGAAAAGAAGTGAAATTGCTGGATAGTGGCACTGAAATATGTAGCCTGTGGTCTCTTTTGTTTTTCCTCTTAATTCAGAATGCGGAAAAAAAGCTGGTACCACAGGAACAAGCATCGATGTTCATTGATTTTTCTTTTCCCTTCTCTTAAAATAAGCGTACAATAAAGGGACAGCCATAGCAAATAGACTTATCACTGTCGGTTGGAAGTGATTGGCTGTCCCGTGTGTTGAATTACCCTATTGATAAAAGGCTGGTGTGTTTGTGATGTGGGATTCTGGGTGGTTTTACATTTTGTTTTACATTTTGTGAAGCCATACTTGCAAATCAGTGGCTGAACTTCCCTATGTTGTTGTTGTTGTTGTTGTTGTTGTTCTGTCGCACAGTCAAGTCCAACTCTTTGTGACCCCATGGAACACATCACGCCAGGCCCTCCTGTCTTCCATCGTACTCCGGAGTTTGCTTAATTTCGTTCGTTGCATCGATAACACTGTCTAACCATCTCATCCTTTGCCGTCCCCTTCTTCTTTGACCTTCAATCTTTCCCAGCATCAGGGTCTTCTCCAGTGAGTCCTCCCTTCTCATTTGAGCTTCATCTTCAGTATCTGGCCTTCCAGGGAACAGTCAGGGTTGATTTCTTTTAGGATTGACTGATTTGCAGTCCAGGGGACACTCAAGAGTGTTCTCCAGCACCATAATTCAAAAGAATCTATTCTTCGGTGCTCGGCCTTCCTTATAGTCCAACTCTCGCAGCCATGAACTTCCCTATAGGAGGTTGATATTACTCTTATGCATATTGTGCGTGACAGAACATTGTACCAGAATATGATGTTGTCCAGGTTCGAATGGAGGGGGAGGTCCATCCTCTTCTTTGTAAGAGCAGGATGCAGTGTTAAGGTTGTTCGTCACTTGCTCTTTTTTTACTCATCCCACCATTCTGTCAAGCAGAAAATCTATTTTTTCTTGTATCTCAGGGCCAAACTAGATGCACTGGAGGCACCCTCATCAGTTTCTTCCCCGGTATGTCCTATTTGCATATAAACAAATTGGTGGGGGGGACACTCTGGTGGGGGAAACTGAATCTCCCTCCTTCCCAGTTTACCTTGCTATATTCACTTGCTTCAAGTGCTTTTCTCCCCATCCTTGCTCACTTCTGTTATTGGATCTGGGCTTGGAGAAAAATCCTCCAAGCGATGGAGTGCAGCAAGGTAAGGTGAGAACCTGTGTAATTTCCCTTACCCATGTGCTCACTGTGGTTAAAAATAAATAGTCCCCCCCCAGTTGCTGCTTTATACATGAACAAGGCAGACATGTGCATAAGTACATGTGGCTGCTGCCCTATCATGGCCCCGGTCACACGGAGCATTAGCCACAGTAGAGGGACGGAAGATAGGTGGAGTTTCCGGGCGCGATCTCACCGGCACATCTGGGAAGCGTCGGGCTTCCGTGGCGCAACCGAGGCTTCCCGCCGAAGACGCGCAGTAAAAAACTAGTACCTCGGAGGTACTAGTTTCCTGAAACCGCGGGGCAAGGGCGGGCGTCTCATCGCGTTTCTGGAGGTAGTTCCGGCGCCCGCCCATGTCCCCTCGGAAATTTTTTTTTTCAAAGTCTCCACGGATGCGCACACGCACCCAAGGGAGCATGCGCACAATTGCATTTAAAAAAAACACAACCAACCCGTTTGCCCTGCGCCCCGCTTCTTTGCTGCGTCGCAGGACTGTGGAGTGATCGGCACCTCCCCCCTACCACGGGACCTCGATAAGTAGGTCTGCTCGAGCAACCACGCGGTTTTTAGCCCCGGGGTTAACAGCCACGTTTCCGCAAAAAAAAAAAAAAAAATGTCCTGAAACAGGTTCCAGGTCTGCATAAAGTGGTCCAGGCTTACAGTCTCTGTGGAACGGATGTACTCTTTTCTCTGTGTTCTGTGGCACTCTAGGCATCTGAGATGATGCCTGAAGCTGTGTAAAGGATTCAAAAAGCAGGGGGAGCCTCTGAATTCATAGTGCCTGGTTTCAAACCAAATCACAACTCCACAGAACCAGATGCACAGCTCAGCTATTACAGTGATTCAGAGCCCCCACAGAGGACATTGACCTACCAGCTTGATAGAAGGAAGTTTCTGTCCTTTTCTGAGAACATCAGGGAACAGATAACTATCTCGTCTTATCTTAAAGTCCACGGAAAACACAGAGCCAAGCATTAAAAACAAAAACAACTGCTGTACCAACAGAACTGCTGGTGTCATCCACCCTCAAAGAATAGATATTTCTGCTAAGCACCACAATTCTTCTCAGATGCCAAAGGAATTGCAGCCATAAAATTATGCACAGATTTTCCTTGGTATGGTCTGGCTGCAGGGTTGGGTAGAAAGATCTGTCTCTGTGTGCTTCTATCTATCCAGCCTGGAGAGAGCAGCTGTCCATAAATGTAGGTATTTGGATGGGCTGCAGACAGGAAGGAGTGTGTTTATTACTGGCAGCAATACTGCTTTTCTCTCTAGAATTCTCAAAGCCTAAGGCAGAAATCTGTGGAACAGTAATCCTGTGCTTGTGGCCCTCACCTTTTATTGATTTTGAAGGACGTCTATCCTACCTTTCCTCTTCCATAGGCGTTGAGGTGACTCACAGTTCTAACTGAAACAATATTTAATTAACAAAACCTAAATGAAAATCAAAACAGAACAGGTGCCAATAGGAAGAGCCACAACCAGTTATTCATTGTAGGTTTTAAACTTGGGCAGAAAGGGTAAGCGTAGCCTAGCATCTGAAAAATAGAAGCGATAATGCTATATGAATTTGCCTTGAGACGAATTCCATAATCAGAATTCTTCTGTACCTGGACCACCGTACATCAAGGTGATTTATTAGAGCAATTTACATATCACTGGATTTGCATGACCCGATATGGTCAGTCTCTCAGTGGGAAGACATGGTTACTTCTCCTTCACTAAATGTTGACCCTCGATCTTGTCATGATTTAGAATGGTGAAGGTTTTCAAGTTCTTCACTTCAATAAAACTGTTTGACCTATATCTGCAACACCCAGAAACTAGGGTCTGACTGAAATGTAGGTGTCTTTGGTGGCGGTAACTAATTAGTAGTACAGCCATGCCCTGGGGACCTATGCTAGAAAATAAGATTTTCTTCTTTATGATGCCTGTTCAATGTCCATAGTAGGTCAGTGGTGATGAAAAGCAGTTAACCATCTGTAGCAGATGGAATACCGTCTGTTGGGAACTCACATTTTGCTATAGATTAGTGCTAATGAAATTGGAAGCTATGGCACATATGGGGATTTTAAGGGTTAGTACAGAATCTAACCTGTTGTCTGACAAAGGAGGCAAGGATGTCTTTAAGAATGTTAACATCATTTGCATGACCTCACAAGCTGCTGTGGGACCACAGCCTATTACAATGAGTCAACTGACGGATGAATTTCCCAAGAGGACCAAAAAAACCAGTGCAGTTGTCTGTAAGATCATGCTAATAGCTGGTACGAGTTCTGTTGGGAAGAGAGAGAAAATGGAAGCCGAGTTTATTTATTAATCCAGGGCATAAGTAGTTGCTCCCAAATCTTTTTATCAAGTGGGCAGATTGTGGTATTTTATTGATCAGCTCCTAATCTGATTCTTCTCCTCTTCTCTTTGTAAATGAACTTCTAAGGAGTCATAAGAGGTGAATGAAAGAAATCCTACAGTATTCTTGGTGTTGCTGAGTACAAAGCACATACTCAGTTGTTTCTTGGAGCTGTAGGGTTTCAAATCTTATAGGCTCTGAAGAGGGTATAGCATGGTTGCTAAAGACGTATGACTTCTGCTTCAGTCCTTAGTGGAATAAGTGTAACGTATAAAAACCACTGCCTTCCATATGGGTAATTTCAGGTGGGTAACTGAGTTGATCTACAGTAGAAGAGCAACATTTGCACCTTAAAGATCAACAAACGTTTCCTGGGGAGCTTTCCAGACTCAAAACTCCCTGTGTCAGATATCTGACAAAGCAAGCTTTGGCCCCGGTCACACGGGAAGTTTTGGGCCGGAAGAGGGACGGATTGGGGGTGCAGCAAACGGGCGCGATCAAACCGCAACATCTGGGAAGCGGCGTGCACCCGTCCCCAATCCGTCCCTACAGCCCAGTAACCCGGAGCAAAAAAGAACCTAGTAAAGAGAAGGACTTGCCTGAAACGCCGCAGCAAGCGCGGCCGTGGGATCGCCGTCGCGGCCGTTGTCAGGAGCATTCGAGGCTCCTGGCCGAACTGCGCATGTGCACACATGCGCAGCCGGCTGCCTCGGTCTCCCGTCAGTTGCTTCCTCCCCGGCATCTGATTGTGCTGGGGAGCAACTGTGCGGCAGCTCAGGGGATCTGTGTGATCCCGCCGCCGCCGCGTGTCTCTTTTGGTGCGGCGGTAAAAAGCTGCACTTTGGCCGTGCTTTTTACCGCCGTGTGGCAGGGACCTCTGATTATCAAAAAATTATACCCTGGAAATCTTGTTAGTCTAAAGGTGCTACTGAATGGACTCAAATCTTGTCTTCCATATTTGTGCAAAATATTAGCTATGCCTCTTACAGTACTTGGCAGGATAAAATTATTTTTGCTGTACTTATTGGTTGAGCAGTGGGGGGTTTTCGGCTGCCCAAGGCATGACAGACTCCTTGCATGAATCAAGTTTGTCCTTCCTGGAAACGTTTACGGTGTATGCTCAGTTCTCATGGGCACCTCAATATGCCAGAGACACTGTGAAAGCGTGGACTTGCACTGTGCTTCTAGCACACACCCCTGAGGCTTTGACAGTTTACCATTTGGGAATTGATGTGGTAGGAGAATGTGAATGAAATACCACTTCAGTGTGGGCAATTTATTCTGAGAGGTGGACCAGGAAGTAGGGGAGCGTGCTTGCCTGTTGGTTGCCTTGGATTTCTCAGCAGTGTTCAGGATCTGGTTTGGGACTGGGTGGCTCCATTCCTTCCTGGAATATAGGTTTACAGAAAGGTATGAGGGAACTTGCAGACTGCGGTGGCTCAAGTGGTTAAGATGCAGAAAGTCGCTAGTTCAGCAGTTCGAGACCTGAGTGCCGCATGATGGAGTGAGCTCCTGTCTCTGGTCCCAGTTCCTGCCAACCTAGTAGTTTGAAAGCAAGAAATTGCAAGTAGATAAATAGGTACCGCTTCGGTGGGAAGGTAACAGCGTTCCGTGCGCCTCAGTGTCTAGTCATGCTGGCCACATGACCACGGAAATGTCTTTGGATAGTGCTGGCTCTTTGGCTTGGAAACGGAAATGAGCACCGCATCCCTAGAGTCAGATTTGACTGGCTTTCGAGCAAGGGAAACCTTTACCTTTGTGAGGGAACTGCTGCTTCATCCCACAGTGGTCTTGCACAATGCAGTTAACCCTCTCAGTCCCCTCTGTGAAACAGAGATGCTATAACTTGGAAACATGAGTAATCCAGGAATTGCCATAGTGCCTTCATTAGATGGGGTTATATCTCCCCTGAAAGTAGTGTTCATAATATAGGGACGCTGCTGGATTTAACACAGTGTGTTTTGTTTTTGTTATGCATTTCTTGTAACCTTGGGTGTTCCAAGCACTGCTTCTGGGTGACCTGGCAGTGGCCGGGAATACTTTTTCTACCAGTTACATCTTGCACGCCCGTGGCACTCTTTTCTTAGAGGATATCTGGCTGTGGTTTACCTGTAGCCTAGTGGCATTCTGACTGGGGTACCATAATGTGCTCTAAGTGATGGTACCTTTTGAAGAGTTTTTGGAAGCCATAGCTGGTCTAGAGTGTGGCCGCTAAGTTTTTGGTGTGACAAACCTCTGGGAGTCATCTCTCTCCTGGTTGGTATCATTTTCTCACCAGCAGTTAGTCTGTCTTCAGTTTAACATGTTGTTTTTGACTTTTAAGGGCATGAGCCAGAACCATACAGACCTCTTCAAAATGAAGATCATCTAAAGAGGTCCTTTGCTGTATCTCATGACTAGCTGAGTCACAGTGAATGACCACAACAGAGAGGGCCTTCTCAGTACCGTATTTCCCCGAAAATAAGACACTGTCTTATATTTATTTTTTTCTCAAGAAGACACACTAGGGCAGAGGGCTTATACCACAAATGCATAGAAATCCTGCTAGGTCTTATTTTGGGGGTAGGTCTTATTTTCGGGGAAACAGGTTAGTGCTGGTTTTCGCTGGGTTTTCAGTTTTAGCTTGCTTTATTTTAATTCTTGCTGTAAGCTGCTGTGTAGCACACCTCATATAGGAAAGAAGGTCAAGGTCAAGACTTGCTTAAATAAATAAATGAAGGACGAGGAATCTGTATGATGTCCTGAACTTCTCAGAGAAAGAACAGGATAAAAATGTGATCAATAGATTTTCCAGTTCAAATTATACCTGTTTGTGGTTAAAATAAGCCAAATCCTTGAGATTGTGTGTTCCCTCCCCTTTCCTACAGCACAGAAATTGCAAACCAGTTCCATAAACCAGTTTGTGTGATGCGCATATCAGGCACTGTAAACAAATTGCATTTTGTTTTGGTTTTTTTCCCTTTGTTTTGCAGACCAGCAGTCAATCAATCAACAAATTGGACATGTCTACAGAAAGTATTAAAATACATAGTCATAATTTTAAAAATATATCTCTAGTAATAAGAAAGGAAGACCATACAGTCCAGAGGCAAATTACAAATGACAATTGACCCAGAGTAGAGTAGTTGCAGGTTAGACATATTTTAGTCAGCATGCCCCATTGTCTTTTTATCCTTTATGATCTCAGCAGCAAATCTTGTCATGTGGAAAATAATGACTTTGTCCCTATCTGCCAAAAATATGACTAATTTCTCCTGGTCTGACCTTCCTGGGAAGCAGGATATTATGGTCCCCAAAAATCTATTACGTTCCGCCTCATATCTTGGACATTGGAATGTGATGTGGCACAAGAAGAAGAAGAAGAGATTGGATTTATATCCCACCCTTCACTACCCAAAGGAGTCTCAGAGCAGCTTACAAACTTCTTTCCCTTCCCCTCCCCACAATAGACACCCTGTGAGGTGGGTGGGGCTGAGAGAGCTCTGACAGAAACTGCTCTTTTTCAAGAATAGCTGTGCCAGAACTATGTCTTGCCCAGGGTCATCCAGCCAGGTGCAAGTGGAGGAGTGGGGAATCAAACCTGGTTCTCCCTGGTTAGAGTCTGTGCACTTAACCACTACACCAAACTGGCTCTGAAAACCCTTTTGTCCTCAAAATCCAAGTCCTCAAAACCCTTTTGATCACAGGAGAAACCTGGAGTCTAAACAAGGATTAAACTGCGGTTGAAAAATATGGCTAGTAAGCAGGAAGCAACAATAGCTGGATGTCACAATGAAACCGATTTGAGTTTCCTGGATTTCAGTTTTGGCTCTGTGTATTGGGGAACGAGGGAGAATTGAGCACGTTAGTTCGGAGCACGTGGCTTGTTCTTGTTGCAAATGATCCATGATTTGTCCATGATGTCTGAATGCAGCTATGTACATTCTTTTTCCTTCCTTCCTTCCTTCCTTCCTTCCTTCCTTCCTTCCTTCCTTCCTTCCTTCCTTCCTTCCTTCCATTTCTTTTTGCCATCAAGTCACAGCTGACTTATGGCAACCCCATGGGATTTTCAAGGCACGAGACGTTTGCCATTCCCTGCCTCTGCTCCAGCCCTGGACTTCCTTGGTGGTCCCCCGTCCAAATACTAACGAGGGCTGGAGCAGAGGCAGGGAATAGCCGGGATAGCCGGGACTGGTCAGGGTATTCTACATCTCCAGAATGAATTGATTAATAGAGATTCACCTGGTAACTGCTGTTTAGGGATCAAGGTCTAGAGCTGTAGCAGCAAACAGAGGCTCATATTGTCAACCAAAAGCACGTCTTCACTGCTTCAGTTTCTGCTTAGCCTCCAGCTTATGAAAAGCTCAAGGGAAACAGACATTTGGAACAGATGGTGATGCCCATTGTTTCCAGATTTGGCATTCCGACTGGCTCTTACACAGTTTCCATTGGCAAGCAACAGATCGTACATGGTTGAAGATCTGTTGCTGGTGCCCTAGCAACTGCGTTTTTACTCAGATCTAAGTTTTCCTCCTTTGATGCCTTAGCTCGCTGCACCAAGACAGTACTGGGTTAGACATGAAGCACTGCTGGCATATCAGCCGCTTTGTGATAACCCTCTGCCTTCATCACCTCCTCTGTGTGGTTTTGGGGGGCTGAGAATCGGGCCAGTGTTTGCTTGAGTTTCAGAAGGGGAGGTGATAAATACCAACAAAATCACACGCCAATACTAAGGCTTTAAAATCTTGGAATGTAAAAGCTTCCAAGGACCCAGTATGGATCACCTAATGTTTTCCTGTTCAACTTTTTGTTTTTCCCGGCATGAATGTGCTGAATTTTGCACTAAATTGGAAGTAGTGTGGTTCTGGCTCAGGCAGTTTTCAGGAATCTTACAACAGGCCATTGATAAACTGTAAAAACATACAAGAATTGTGTTCTTGAAAAAAAAAAGAGGGGCCCTAACTCTTGAATATATTGTAATCAAGGTAGATATAGAACCGTTTAGATGTACACAAAAATGAGCTTTGTTGAGTAATACTAGATAATGGATCTATGAATTAATGCTGGCTTGCTCATCTGGATTTGCCTGGTGAGTAATGTTGGTTCAGGCCAGAAGCTCCTGCAGTTTGCAGTAGAGCTGGATGAGATGCTCATTTTAGACCCTTTACTGAGAGCTGCAGAGTGCCACAATGAATGCCATTGTAACAGCTTTTAGAATCCACAAACCTTTGCCTCTCGCCAGTGGTCATATATCCTGTTTCTTAATGGCAAAAAAGAGCATGCTTTCAGTACAATTTTTGTCTGACTCAGCATAAAGTCACATTTTGGATGAAATGTATTTTAAAAATTATCTATGGTGCAAAAAGCTGAGGAGAAAGCACAATGGGAGTTTGGTAGAAGTCCATCAGGTATGTTCAGCTCCTCTGCTGCTTGCACACTTGGATAGCCTTTGCTCCAGTGAGGGCCCTTCTGAGAATTTCTGGTTTGTCCCCCCACACACACACATACACCAGCCCTCTGCACCAACAAAGACCACAGTTTGTTGGTTTTCTGTGTGTTCCTTCTAAGTGATCACACTGGGAGAGAAAATGAACAGGACTCACCAGCAGGAAGGTTATGACCTTAGGATTGGTTGGCTCAGAGCCCCAAAGCTCAGAGAAGAGTTTGTTTTTGCACAGGGAGTCAGTGTGTGATGCAGGGAAGTTTTATTATTTGAAGCCCTGGAGGATAGCAGAAGTCACAGATATAGTGAATGATAAACTGGAAGGAAAGAATGACAACTTTCCACAGTGAGCTCAGAGATGCTGCAGTTTCCTGTGTTACTTATGTCTACTGTGACCTTGGGACAGAAACTAAGATGCTAAAATGTTTGTGTGTGTATATATAAATGTTAAATTTATTGCAAAAGATAGAAACAAATCACAAACTCTTTTACTATTAAAGGACAGTTACTTAAACTATTTGATTAAAATGGATTATATGATGGATTACGGTTGATTCTAGAGTAGCCTAAGTATATATGACACTAAGGTTGAAGAATCGTGTTTTGTTGCAGGGTCTGATCCTGGGTTTGTGTCTGTTACGTAGCTCATTGTGTGAGAGGAATAATCATTATTTGGGGTAGGCTGTAGATAATATAGGTAATAATCTGGTTTGAGCAGGGAACTGTTGCTTATAAGTGATATTCTGCTGTTCTTCCTTTTTGGACCTGTGTTGTAGTACACTGTCTGGATACTACTCTGGCTTTGTTGATCTGTTGTAAAGTCCTCCTGGTATGAGTCCTCGTTCAAGAAATTGGATCTAATATGATTGTATTACAGTGCTTGGCTGTGGATAAAGGACTGTGTGGTATGCGCAGGGTGGTAACTGGAAGTGTGTAAATATGTACAGCAGTTGGTAGAGTTTTGGTATAAGTTGATGTTTATGTGTCCATCCAGGGCTCTTTTTGTAGCAGGTACTCATTTGCATATTAAGTGACACACCCCTAATGTAGCCAATCCTCCAAGAGCTTACAGTAGCTCCTGTAAGAAGAGCTCTGTAAGCTCTTGGAGGATTGGCTACTTTAGGGGGTGTGGCCTAATATGCAAAGGAGTTCCTGCTACAAAAAGATCCCTGTTCGTATAGTGGTACATTGGTGTCCAAAAATTGACATTTTGGGTGATTCAGACTTGGGTTGACTGTGGGCTGAAAAATGTTAAAGTCCTGGTTTAATCTCTAGGGAGCTTCCCTCCCATGTGCCTGGATGATAACAGTACTACTGATACTTTTCGAGTATAGAAGAGGTGTTAGTAGGTTGGAGTGGAGGCAGGACAGAGAAGAATTTCAGAAAACTGTAAAAAAAATAGATACATCATAGAAAAGTAAACTGCAAGTGTAGAAATGAATGTTCTGAAGTTAGTGAGGTGGATGAACATGTCCTTCCACTCACAGATAGGGTACTTTTTGATCCATCCCATTGTTTTTGTTCAGCATGTTTCATATGTTTATAATATAGAACTCTGATATGGCACTCTTGGACGTTTTGATATTGGGGATGGCCTGAATATTCATAAAGTTTGCTTTGTTTATTTTAGTTAATAAGAACATCAGCAGAGAAGATTGTGGTAGAATGAGCAGTCCTCCATTGTTTTCCCGTATGGAGAACTTGAAAAACATTTTCTGAATCAGTTACAAATACAAACCAACATCAACTTCAACTAACACATTATTACTTTAAGTCACTGTATTGCCTTTAGAAGCAATCTAAAGGTCTCTTAAGGGACATACTACACTGTCAACAAACAATTAACAGTTGCCACTTGTGATGGTTCAAATGCAGTGGGATTCTAAGGTTTTGGAATGACATAGGAAAATAAATAGTGGCGTATAATAAGACTTCATACAATAAAATATGAAAAGTTTTACGGGGGGAAGGTTTGTATGCCTGGAAGTCATAGTTGACTTCTGGCGACCCCTAGTGGGGCTTGGACGTTTCAGAGACGTGGCTTATTATTCAGTCTGAATAAAACATAGTCTTTTAACCTGGCTTGTTGGAAATGTAGTAGCCTAAATGAAGATCTTGTAAATAGCTGGTGGCTATGGCCCTGAAGTTAAACTGGCTTAGATAAATGGTATAAAGGTAATATGATTTTGTTATTGAAATATCTAAAATATGTTATAGCTGAATATGATGTTAAATTGAGTTTAAATATAATGATGACTCAAGTAGAGATTGAAGAAAGATGGAAAACACCAGACTTCTCCAATAAAAATAGAAATCATATGGTGTGTTTCAGTGGTGTCAGATGTAACTGAATAACATTTTTTAAAAAATTAAATGGAAACTATTTAATGCCTTTTTAAAACTATTACAAGGGCCAACAAGATTTCTTTGGTTTCTTTTACCCAATATAAGGATACTTTAATCCTTTAATGGATAGATGATACCAATTATGAAGTATCATTCCTGTAACAAATGTATTGTGCGTTGAAATAATTTCTTAGTGAGTCAAACCACACAGAACTATCTATCTTATCCCAAAAAGCGGTACACAAAATAGAGGATCTTGATGGAAATACATTGGCATGGGAGCAGGAAGAATTTGCGGTCAAGTGTCCATTATGTGATAGCAGTGAAAATCCAGTACCTTAATGAAAATTAAGGTTGGGGTCATAAGGTCAGCTTTTCTTTAATTATGATTATTTTTTGATGAATTAGCTATTGCTTCTTCCAAATAAGAAGGAAAGTCTTTCCTCACTTGCCTCATAGGGTTGGTAGCTTGGAGGCTAAAACATTACCCTAGGATATCCCTGGTGTGCAGGCTAGGCAGAAGTGTAACAGATGAGGACTTGTGGCTTTTGCTACATTTATACATCTATATACACTGCCACAGGAAGTGGCGGCAGCTACAAGCATGGACAGCTTCAAAAGGGAATTAGATAAGCATATGGAGCAGAGGTCCATCAGTGGCTATTAGCCACGAGGTACAGATAGGGGCTCTGGGGCAAGTGATGCTCTGTCTTCTTGGTGCTTGGGTGGGGGGGTCAACAGTGGGAGGGCTCCTAGTGTCCTGGCCCCACTGGTGGACCTCCTGATGGCACCTGGTATTTCTGGCCACTGTGTGATACAAAGTGTTGGACTGGATGAACCTTTGGTCTGATCCAACATTGGCTTCTCTTATGTTCTTACGTTCTTATATCTTGTTCTGTTTTTGGTTTTTCTCACCAGTGTTCTTAATAACTATACTGGTTGTGGAAGGCATAGCCGTGGCTCAGAAGACTCAAGGTACAGTACAAGAAGTTCTTTGGGGAAAGCATTGTCATTCATGTTTATACATTAAAAAAAATAAAGTTCAGAATTCTTGTTTCTTTTGAGCAATTAAATGTGAAAAATAATTCCTTCATTTAGGAAAAAAACAGAAAAATAATAAAGCACGTTAACAAACTGATAACATATTCTGAGGCAATATACACTGAATGAAGAAATAGCTGTCTCTGTTCAACATATGTTCATATAATGTTGACATTAAAGGTCTATGCTAATTTTTTCCCTCACAACGCAATCGTGTGTGTTAATTGCTCCCTGAGTAGGAAGCATTCACAAAAAAGTCACTCCTGGATTTTGGCTGGCTTGCTTGGAGAATCAATTTGCACTGAATGTTCCATATGACGTTTCTGTGCATTAGATGTCTGTCTCTTCTCCCCCTCAAGTTGCTGTTCAGTCCTTATTCTTCCTTCCAAGACAGTAACACATGGAGGGGGAAAAACCTGGCTAAATTTGGTATTGGTGTAAATTGTTTTTAAATGCTTGTTTTAATGCTTCTGACTATTCATTATTGTGTTTGTGCTGCCGAATGGCCTAACTGCTACTGTGATCCGCCCTGAGCCCGTTTGCAGGGAGGGCGGAATATAAATTTGAAAAATATAAATAAATAAATAAATTCTAATTTCCATAGCTCTTCTGCAAAGGCTGAACCATTACAGGAACCTAAACGTTTCTCAATAGCCTAGTATATCTTGAGAAGTCCTGTAGTGGTCCAAAAATCTTGAGGACAGTACCCCTACAGCATTGCTCACCTTATCAAGAGAATATCCTGCCACCTTCCTGGAACTGTTATCCTAGCCATGGAAGAGCAGCAGCATAAAAAGTGTGAATGCTTTTTCTTGAAACGACCGTTCTGTATCTCATATAACCTACCTTAGGGCTGTGTGTGTTGGCAATCAAGTTACAGCTGACTTATGGTAACCCCATAGGGTTTTCAAGGCAAGAGAAGTTTAGAGGTGGTTTGCCATTTCCTTCTTCTGCATAGTGACCCTGGTATTGCTTGGTGGTCTCCCATCCAAATATTGACCAAGGCCAACCCTGCTTGGCTTCTGAGAGCTGAAGAGATCAGGCTGGTCCTGGCTATCCAGGTCAGGGATAGGGGCATATTAGCCGTCTTGAAAATCGAGAATCTCCATTTGTCTGTAAAAAGCCAGACGCAACTGCACACAGGCCCTATTCTGGTCAGGGCCAAATAAAGAGAAGAATTGGGGATAAACCCTTCAGTCCATGCTGGGTTTTGCTAATCAGCTTCTCCCCCACACCGTTATCAACAAATTAAAGGGGGGAAAAGACAGGTCCCTTTTTCAGAAGCAGTCTGAATAGCCCAGACTGGGCTCAGGCTCACAGAGCTTGGTACCTAAGCAGGGTTTGCCCAGGTTAGTACTTGGATAGGGGACCACCAAGGAAAACCAGGGTTCCTGTGCAGAGGCAGGAAATGGCAGACCACCTCTGTTAGATCGCGCTAACAAAGGATCGGAGAATGATTTCAGCTCAGTGATTCAGCTTTATTTGAAGTAGCGAACAAACACTCAAACGCATTCAAAAACCAGAACAGCTTAACATTGGAGCTATGCTCCTTTTAAACATTACCGGGCTAATATAGCCACGCCTATTTACAATTAACAACCAATGAGATTGATGAGTTAAAGGCCAATGAGAGTCTTTCCCTCGCTGGAGCTTGTGCAGTTCCTGATTGGTCGCTGTTAGAGGGCGACCAATGAGAGAGTGGTTCGGAGGAGCCTTCTTCTGGCTCAAGCTTTGCATGGGGAGTGAATGAGGCAATTCATACAAGCGATCTCAATACATTACAACCTCTGCTCAGAAAACCCCATGAGGGATACAATCACCATAAAGCAACTTGATGGCACTTAAGTATTGTTAATAAAAATGCAGGGGAGATTATTGAGTTCAGTAAAATCATGTGGGGCCTGAAGATCCCTTCCCCCCAACCCCACATCCTCCCCCCA
>NW_015164692.1:491000-497162 GCF_001447785.1 Gekko japonicus
TTGTTTGAGGAGGAATAAATCGCCCTCTCTCTACACCTTCAGGTGTGTGCACCTCCCCCCTCCAATACATTTAACTCTTTCACATTACTAATGACCTTTTATTTAATGGATACTTCCCTTAATTTTCTGCCTCTAGGAGAATGTCCTTTGCCTCTTGTCCTGGTGCGTGGAGGGCCCTTCTTCCTTGACCTCTGTTACAGCCATTTCTTCCATCTCTGATCTTCCAGGTTTCTTGCATCAAGTCCCAACTTCTCCAGTAGTTTTGCCGCTTCTTGTGGATCTCTCCCAATTAGTCTCTTTCCTTCTTTGAAGATGACTATAGAGGCTGGGTATGCCCAGCTGAATTGTATTTTACTGTTATAAAGTTGCTGAGTATATGGCTTCATTAATGTTTTTTGTCTCAATGTGTCCTGGCAGAAGTCTTGCCTGACATAAGCCTTCTTCCCTTTGTAATTCATTCCTTTAATTTTTTAAGGCTGCAAATATCTGTTGTTGTTTCTTTTCCCTTGCAAATTTTACTATAACAGGGTGTGGTTCTCCCCCCCCCCTTTTCTTAGTCTGCAGCCTATGTACCCTTTCTATTTGGTCTTCTTCCAGTTCTATCCCTTGTTCAGATATTCATTCCACAGTACATTGTTCCAAATTCTTTTGCTCTACATCTTCTGAAATCCCATATATAATCAAATTTGCACGTCTGCTTCTATCTGACAATTCTGCATTCTGTTTCTTCAGTTGGGTGATTTGTTCCTTGTTATCTTGAGCCATTTTTTTGCCTTGACTCCTTTAATCTCTGCCCCTATCTGTTTCACCTCCTGTTTTACTTCTCCAATGTCCTTTGTTATTGTTTCCTGTGAGGCCAGCATTAGAGCCTGGAACTAGAGATCTGTGCCGGTGCAGCGCTGCGACGGGCAGGGTGCGGCTCGCTCCGTCCTGCCCGAACCTTCTACGGACCTTTCCAAGTCTCCCGGGGTCTGGGAGAACTTGGCCAGCCCTCTCGGAGTGAGGGCTGGAGCAAGGGGCATCTTTTTTGGCCCCCCGCACTTTGCAAGCGGGGGGGTGTCCAGAAACAGCCCTGAAGCGAGACCGTTCAAGGGGAAGAACATGGCCGCCGCCATGTTTGGACTAGTCGCAGCCATCCGGACTTTTTAACTAAATAGAAGCTACAACAAGAGACTATTGGTACGGCAAGACAGAAGAGAACTGGAATGTGAGTAATCCTTTTTTTTTTGGTGGAAAGCTAAGGAAAATCCCCACAGAGGAAGTGTCCAAACATTGAAGTGGAGGTGGCCGAGAGAAGTAAGGGACTCAGTCTTTTTTTTTTTTTGTATGGCGGCTTGAAGTGGGGGAAAAAATACAACTGCTGGTCTCTTTGTTGTTTGATGGACTGGTATTACTGACAAAGACGGACAAAAAGGAAAAAAAGAAAGAAAGAGAAGAGTGGCTGAGGGAAGGAAATACAGAATACAGGGAACATTTTGCTGGAAGTTTAAGTAAAAGATTATGGAAAACTTGACGGAAATGGTGGTAGAGACAGAAATGGAGCAGGAATTTAATGAGAATGACGAGGTGGGAGAGCTAACCATTGCACAGTTTTTGAATATTTTGAGAGGAACGATTCAAAGAGAATGCAGGAAGGCATGTGAGGAAATAATGGAAAAGCTGGACAATGTTCTGAAAGAGTTTGGAATGACGAAGGAAGTAGAACGGCCCAATCCGAGGGAGATATTAGAAGAGCGGCGAGAGGAGAAATGTGAGGTTGTTAAAGGAAAAAAATTGGAGCCTGCGCTAGAGAAGGATCGTCTGTTAAGTGAAAGAACTGGAATGAACTTGAAGGGAAAAGAGCTGTTATATGCTAAAACAGGACTACGCAAAAATAATAAGAGAGGGGAGAAGAATGAAGGAGAAGGAGTAAGGAAGATTAAGAGAAAGAAAAAGAGGGCCTGGAAATTTAAAGAGAATAGTAAACGATGGAAATTGGAATGGCTGAACAATGGGGAGAAAGCTGAGGGAGAAAGTCGAGAAGACATAAAGACCGAAGGCATATAGACAGACTGAAGCAGAAAAATAGAAGGTTAATGTACAAGAGAAGGAGCAAGCTTCTGAAAAAGAGAAAAGGAATGTTTTTATACCTAGGACAGGAGTTGATGGAATAATGATTTGAATGTTAAATATGTAACTTTGTAGAATGTATAATGTTATGCCCTTGTTTCATGCATGAGATGATTAGAATAGCAGGATAGAAAGTCTAACCCAGATAATGATTTAATGTGTTGAGAGATGTTATTAAGATCTTAATTTAGATTGCTAATAAAATATTGAAGGGGGTAATAAAATGGTAATATAAGTTATATAAAAAACAGTAATAATAGTGAATTAGAATTTGTTTAGGTATGTGCAGGGGTTTCCTTTACCTATACTTCTTGTTATTGTATGTGTATGTGTTAAGTTTGTGGAAATTATGTTGAAAATGTTTGTGATGTGACGTGATAATGGGTATTAATAAGCCATTGAATAATAATGAAATTTGGGAGGGGTCATGAATGAGTTATGAATTGATAACTAGGAGGGTAATCTTAAAGTAATATATAAAAATTAAGTAATATTTATTTAATTGGATAACTATTTATTGACGTATTGTGGTATTGGGAAGTTTAGTATTGGAACGGATATGAATGAATTAGACTAGATAAATTATTAATGAAATGGTGGTTGTACTTTCAATTAGGGGTTAAACAGAGAGGGTGTTTGGTAAGGTGTATGTGGTAAGGTGTAACTATTATATAGGAGATAAAGAGGTAATGGAAAGCATAGAACGGAAAATAAAAGGATTCATAAATTTCAAATTATAAAAAATAAAAATAAAAATGAATTAAATGGATGTTAAACCCTGTTTTACATACTGGAAATAAGTGTTTTATGGAATACTAGTATGTTTAAATATGTCCAATAGGATTAGATAGGTTGCTTAGGGCAGTATGTTATGTTAAAGGAGATTCAAAAGAGGATTTTTTTAATTTGGTATGGTTTACTCAATTCAGATTGAACAACAAGGTGGAATAATGGGATAGTAGTGTACCTATTTTGGTAACATGGTTAACATCTCTGTGTTGCTGGATCACAAAATGAATTGAAAGGGGGAAAAATGTACTTGTATTCTTGTTGATATAGTATATATGTAACAGGTTTATATTGTCAAAACCCAATAAATATATTAATGCAAAAGAGAGAGAGAGAGAGAGAGAGAGAGAGAGAGAGAGAGAGAGAGCGCCTGTAACTGGTGTAATTTTGTGTGCATTTTAAACTTTGAAGTGACTATTAATTTTTCTTAGTCCTTGACATTCATTTTCCTTTTCTCCCCTGTTACAGATCCTGAATTTACTTACCTAGGAGGCATTTTGAATCCTATCCCAGGTCTAGTATCGCAGTACTCACCTCTTTCGTGCATTTAAGCTTTAAATCACCCTCATCCCTCCCGTTTTTCACATCACGTGGTATCTTGTCCTCTGTAGACTGCCAGTTTGAGCTCTCTGGAGCTGACGGAATAGTGCGTTCCAGTCAAGTAGAACAGGAAGAGAAAACAAAGCCTGGACAAGCGGTTGACTGCATATGGACAATTAAGGCTACTCCAAATGCCAAGGTGGGTCCACTGAATCACTCCGTCTGTAATGGCCTTACAGCTTATTAGTGGCAGGGAATGGTCATTAGCAATGATTTGTATAGTGTGTCCCCATTCACTGAAATTCATTACTTGCTGTTGGTTGAGAGAGCTCAAGACGGATGCAGGTTTATAGAGGGTGTCAGATGCACAATAACTGTGCTGCCTTTTTAATGACCCGATAGCAATTCAGCTATTTAAAAGTTATTAGCCATGTTTTTGAAAGGGTCCTTCCAGATTGGCCCTGAACTCTGTATTTTTTTTCCCTCCAGGCTTTCATTAGCTTAGTAAAATACAAGGGACAAGTGCAGAAGAATACTATTCTCGAATCAAAGAAATCATGCGTGGATATTTCCATTGCAGGGACGGGACTGTACCCCAAGACCTCTAACTCCAAATCACAGGGATGTGTGTGTTGGGTGCCACTGGCCTAGCCTTATGTGGACATCACTGATAGAATTCATATCTCACGGGAGGGGGGGTTGCTATAAGAGCCAGTTTTAATATTGGGCATCTGCATGATAATTGAATACACTGACCGTTTTTGCAAGTGTTGTAGAATAACCACACTTATAAAATTGTATTGCCTTGTTATAATGTCACAATCAGTCTAGTTTTGGACACAGGTCCAGTTCTTCATATTTCACTACTTTTTTCTGCTGGGGCCAAACTGTATCTTTTGTAAATAGTTGTGCTGAGAGATTTTTTTTTAATACCTCCTAACTTCCTTGTCCTATCTGTAGTGAGATGAGCTTGATACTTTGAAATTTTGAGGTTCATACAAAAGCTTTCAAAATCTGGGTATCCAGAACTATGTAGGAACATACCAAGGCAGCAAACTATATATTAATTTCCATGAGGAAAACATATATGGGGGAAATGTAGAGAATAAGGGAATTCATATACTATACTTGCGGTATAGTTGGGGGGGGGGAGCTAAAATGTTTTGATGTTGCAGATTTTATCCCAGAGGTATGATCAAGTTATTTTCCTCTTTTCATTTCTTTTTAAAATGTCTGATGCTTAGTTATAAAGGTCATGAATATTGCTGAAAGGCATATCTTCAGTCACTTGCAATTGAATTCAATTTATGTTCTTAAATTGTCTTGCCTGGATGGGTTTGTGGTGTTTCAAATTTGGGTTTACTGAGATTGCTGACTGCTTGGTGATTTGCAAAGGTTTGGGGCTACGTGTGTGAGCATTTTACACAACTGAAAAACACCCTCAGTGTATATGTATGTACCTGCAAGTGTGCTTGCTGACTGAATAGTATTTTCATGTTCAGAATAAACCCATGTAAGTGGAGAGGGTTACATCTTTTATGTTCAAATCCTGATGAAGCAAAGTGAGAAGGAACAGGACGTTCCAGGTTGAAAAGCTGTAGCTTTGATTTTTATCATTGTCTTGTGATCTATCTTGACCTGTAATACTTAGGCTTGGGATGGCTTGGGGACTGCAAGTTGGTCACCCATAGTGTGCAATTAAAGGTAAAGGTAAAGGTTCCCTTGCTCGAAAGCCAGTCGAGTCCGACTCTAGGGGTGCGGTGCTCATCTCCGTTTCAAAGCTGAAGAGCTAGCACTGTCTGAAGACATTTCCGTGGTCATGTGGCCGGCATGACTAAACACCAAGGCACACGGAACGCTGTTACCTTCCCACCAAAGTGGTACCTATTTATCTACTTGCAATTTCTTGCTTTCAAATGTGCAATTAGGATTCCCTTTATTCAAAGACAATTGGGGAGAATACAAGTCACACTCATAGGACAACCAAAAGCCAATTTGAGCTTCAGTCTAAGGAAACAGTATGTTCCTTGCCAAGAGAGGGAATGGATTCGGACCATAGGATAATGCAGTGATAACACTGCTGTGTTTCATGGCACTGACCAACCTGTACAGAGACACCACAAGTATCCAGCGCACTCAGGGCCGGCCCCAGCTTATCTTGCACCCTAGGCGAGGATCCCTTCTGCACACACACACCCCCCGTGCACCCACCAACAGCCAAGTTGACAACCAGAGGGCGCAAGGAGAGTCGCCAGGCTCCCCCCTCGTCAGGGCGCCTGGAGAAGAGGCTGACCGGCAGGGCACTCACAAGCCGTCGCTCCCCCGGCCCTGCTGCTGCAGCTGCCAGTCCCCGGCCGCGAGGAGGAGGAGGAGAAGCACTTTGCTGGGAAGCCGAGGGGGCAGGCAGAGAGAAGTTAGCCGGCCAAAGAGGTGGCGGCGGTAGCAGCCACCCGGTCAGGGAGATGCAGGGCTTTTGGCGGGGGGGGCGGGTGCAGTTTGGCGCCCCTAAGGGCCGGCGCACTCTAGGCGAATGCCTACTTCGCCTAGTGAGCGATCCGGCCCTGAGCGCACTCTCCTTCCACTTGGAAACCGGTGTTAAAAACCTGAGGTGACGTTCCACCAGCAGAGCAATGCTTCCATTGATACTGGAAGACAGAGCAGTTTTTGCCAATTCCCACAGAAGATCTCCATTACGCCCCCCCCCCGCTGGGCTTGAGAGTCCCA
>NW_015164692.1:497203-499304 GCF_001447785.1 Gekko japonicus
TCAGCAGGAGGTAGGAATTAAAGAAGTTCCCTTCCACAATGGGATTAAGCATCGGACCCAGCCCCTGCACCACAGCACTCAGACAAAGGGTAACCACAACAACATAATTGCTACAGTGTAGTGAGATAAGGAATAAAGGGTTCCAATGGCTTGAATGTTTTGCTTGCTTTCCCCTCTCTGTCCTGTCAAGTACAAGCTTCCATTGTTTGCACTGTTTTGTTGTTGCCCCCTGGAGTGAATTCTGGTTTCTGGTAGCTTGTTAGTAGGCTGTTGAATCTTGGCTCCAAGCAGGACTGAAGCACTTCCAGGACGCTTTTCTGTCCAGACTTATCACCTTTCTCTGAGTCTCTGAGTACTCGAATACCCTGAAAAAACAGAAACCAAGTGGCAATTCACTGTTCACTTATACTGCAAGTATGCTCCTGTATAAAGAAGTCATTGCCAACGATTTGTTAATGTTCCTGCCGAGACAGAATTGCATACATTTTATGAAATGATACCTTGATGGAAGGAATTCATGTACATGTTTGAGTGATGAATGCATGCATCCCTTGAGAAATCGTAAGATCTCGGGGCTCTCTTGCACTAGTTCCTCACACAAAATTGTTATGAAGAGTTGCTATCTTTAATCAAAGAATGATTTTGGAAGACAGGGATGGAAAAACATTCAGAACCAAGGAATATCACCCACCAACTAAAACAGTTACGTAACTTCCCTTCTAGCTTCTAAAACTCCTTTGCTAATACACATTTAACTTGCTAAGGGAAGAACAGTTGCTCTTAGGTTTGAGTCAGCAGGCACTGAGAAAAACAAACATTGGAAAAATGAGGTCTCAGTTTTGTTTCATGAGAGGGAACTTCAATGTTTTCTGTCTGGGAAGAACACATATTTAAAGAATCGTTTTAACTTTTCTTTCAAGCCTGAAAGGGGGGGATGGGATGCTATCAGAAAGTGCAAATGTTTCTGTCTGTTAACTGTTTTGGCATAGATTTTGAATACCCTGCTTTGTTTTTTTCAGGGCTTTTTTTTGTAGGAAAATGCCCAGCAGGAACTCATTAGCATAATAGGCCACACCCATGACAGCACAGCTCATTAGCATATTAGACCACACCCCATGCCTTCCCTTGGCTTGCCTGGGCGCCCCGCAGTTGCAGGGAGCCCAGGCAAGCTGGCCCTTGGAGGGAAGGGAAGGCAGTTTAAACTGCATTCCCTTGGTTTGCCCGGGTGCCCTGCAGCTGCAGAGAGCCCGGGCAAGCCGGCCCATGGACAGGGAGGCATTTAAACTCTCCCCCGATCCTTCCAGGCGCCCCCCTGGCCCGCCCGCCTTAGAGTCACCGGGGTGTGTGTCACTCTCCAGGCCTTCCCCCTGTAGCCATGCACACAGAGGTTTTGGCTGTAGTGGGCGTGGCCAACTCTGAAGCCAGCCAGAACTCCATTCCTGTGTGTTCCTGCCCAAAAATAGCCCTGTTTTTTTTTTATATTGATAGTTCATAATTTTTTTCTTTTGTTCGCCACCTAACACATGCCATCTCCAGCAAGGCACCATATAAATTCCCCAAATAAATAACTATAAACATAAAATTGCAATGTATTTATCTGCCTGCTTCATTTTCACTAAGTTGTAAAAATGCAAATTTAAAAGAATTGGAAGTCACGGTGTTGGCTGTTGTATTCTTCAGTTTTATGCAACTTAACTAGTAGTTCACTTTTTAAAAGTTTTTTCTCCCCCTCTTGGCAAACAGATTTATTTGAGATTTCTGGACTACCAAATGGAGCATTCAAATGAATGCAAGAGAAACTTTGTGGCTGTGTATGATGGAAGCAGCGCCATTGAAAACTTGAAAGCAAAGTTCTGCAGCACCGTGGCAAACGACGTGATGCTTCAAACCGGAACTGGGGTGGTGCGGATGTGGGCGGATGAAGGCAGTAGGCTGAGCAGGTTCAGGATGCTCTTCACGTCATTTGTGGACCGTAAGTATTTGGTTGAAATATCAGTTAGAAACCACAGGGAAAGCATCATCCAGGGCTAAAGAACATGGTTTGGATCAAGGTGGTAGGAGGATGGGTACTCCCCCCCATGCCATTTCCTTGACAGAAGTA
>NW_015164692.1:499430-511024 GCF_001447785.1 Gekko japonicus
GCCAACCTAGCAGTTCGAAAACAAGGAATGGCAAGTTTTTAGTTTCTAACAATATTCTTCCCCCAAACAATATAATTTAATATTGTAATTATTCTGGGGATATTGTGGTAATAGAATATTGTACAGTAATTTTTTGAACTATGTATATTATGTTAACAATAATTTTGTTTATGTATTATGTATACTTCCCTCCAGCAGGTGGTAAGCTTATATATTTTGTTATTATGTAATATGAATAAAATATTAATTTAAAAAACAACAACCGGACTGGGGATCTGCATTTGATGTAGCCTAGGGTTAGGGGCTGCGGTGGCTCAGAGGTGAAGAAGCTGAGCTGCAGACCAGAGGGTCTGTGGCATAGCAGTTCGAGACCCGAGTGTGCCGCGTGACAGAGTGAGCTTCCATCTCTGGCCCCAGCTCCTGCCAACCTAGCAGTTTGAAAGCAAGAAATTGCAAGTAGATAAATAGATAAATAAATACCTTCAGTGGGAAGGTAACAGCGTTCCGTGCGCCTTGGCATTTAGTCATGCCGGCCACATGACCACGGAAACGTCTTCGGACAGCGCTGGCTCTTCAGCTTGGAAACGGAGATGAGCACCGCAACCCTAGAGTCGGATTTGACTGGCTTTCGAGCAAGGGAGACCTTTACCTTTACCTAGGAAAAACATACAATATGGCTACCTATCTTCTTTTCCACTGGGGCTCATTAATATTGATCTAGTGGAGGGATTACAGTTTCTACTGAGAAAACGGCATGAGAAGAAAGACACCCCTGCAGCATCCTGGGCCACACCTCTGATGAGTTTTGACCTTATCAGCAGATAAGTTTACCCCTTGAAACAGAGAGGTGCGAATTGAGTAACAAGTGCTTCCTGCCACTGCATCTCCAGTAAATCTAGGTAGTTTCAGCATACTATTTTAGTGTAATTTCAGGCTATGTAAAACACCGTGTCATGATTCGTGGGGCAAAGGCTTTCCTTGCCCAGCGTGAGATTCATCATCTGAAAATTACAGAGGAGGAGGAAATGGAGAGATACGGCTGTCGCTTGCAGCACCTTGCTTGGCTGTAAGCCAGCTGCACTTCTATGGTGTTGTGTACCGCGTTTGCAGCAAGGCTTTTATCCTCTGTATTTTGAATGTGCTGCAGCTTCAATTGGGGCAGAGCCGCAGCCTATGTCATGGATGAGAGTTTCGGGATATGCTATATTTGGAAACTGGGTTTCTTTATTTAATAGGTCAGGCATTTAAAACCGGAAGACTCGGGAATTATGATTGACCGTTTTGATCTAAACCTACTTGTCCGCCAGTTATCTCCAAATAAGCCTGTACCTCTGAATCTGTTGGCGCTATTCGGAGCTCTTTCAGGACAAAGTCTAACTATTAAGGATAGAAACAGCAAGACTTTTAATTAAAAGTCAAATGGCTTTTTAGTTGAATACAAAGAGAGCCGGTGTGGTGTAGCGGTTGGACTAGGATTTGAGAGACTATCATGTGACCCTGGGCCCCTAGTGGTGCAGCCTACAGACACCGGGGTGGCCTATTGGCTCCAGGGGAACAGAGGGTGGTGCCTGGGAAGAGGAGATAAAAGGCCTTTCCCAGAGTGGGAGGGGGCTCCCTCGCAGGGACCAGGGCTGGAAGAAGCTGCTGCCGTCAAACAAAGGGATTCCTCATCCAAAAAGGGTGAGTTAGACTGTGAACAGGTACCTAGGGAAGGCTAGGACTGTGCAGACAGATGCGTTAGGATTTATCGTTTTACTGATTTACCTGCCTTTACTTTGCTCATTTTTCTTACTTGGTATTCATCTAAAGTAGTTGTTATTCTGCCTGGGTCCTCATGCCTCATTTGGTCACGTACAAGGGGAAACCTGTTGTTAAAGTCCTGTAAGAAGGGGTAGGGTGGGTGCTATGGGACCCGTACCAGAGTGGTGGCAGCCATCAGTGAACCTCCCTAGCTGCTGCCGCAACAGAGACCCATGTTGAAATGGTCACTCTGCCTTGAAGCTGACTGTGTATCATTGGGCCAGTTAGTTTCACCTACCTCGCAGGATTGTTGTGAGGATAAAATGAGGAAGGAAGAACCACATACCCCCCCACTGAGGGCTACTTGGAGAAAAGGTGAGATAGAAAGGTGCTAGAGAGTGTGTGTGTTCTCCAGGAGGTTGGTGACCCTGTGTGATTAATTGGCTTGGAGTGAGGACATGGCTATATTACCACTTGCTTAATTCACTATAAATTACCTTCAAAAGAAAAAGCTGCCAAAAGAGCATAAGTGGGAAAAATCGGTACTGCTATGATGCTTTGAATGCATATAATATTAATTGAAGCCATAGCTGTGGAAGATATTCTGAAAATGCCCAAATGTAGCATTCAGCAGTCTTCATTAGACCTAAATTTCTGCATCAAAGTATAAAGTAATTACATATTGAAGGTGCATTTCAAAAAGTTTGGGCAGCTCATAAAATTTGCTTTTTTCTTCTCTCTCTTCATTTCAGCTCCTTGCTCAGGCAGCACCTTCTTTTGCCATAGCAACATGTGCATCAATAATTCTCTAGTCTGCAACGGCATTCAAAACTGTGCATATCCTTGGGATGAAAACCACTGCAAAGGTGAGTGTGGTGGATGTTTAATCCAAGACTTTCACCTTGTTTGTGCCTGAGGACAGCTGAAGTCTGCCTACCCAACCTTAAGAAAGCAAAGTGGATGATGAACTTTGACACAGAAAGCTGCCCTGTTTATTTTATGTATATGGCTTCTGAATTTGAACATTGGTGCGACCAAAGCTGCCTAGTTTGATTTTAAACAACAACAACATACAAACGCATTTAATGTATGATGTTATATTTCTTAGTTGGAAGAGTCTGTTAGTTTCATAGGTAACTAAAATCAATTGCAGGTGACATGTAAATCATTTACAGCAAGATTCATTTATTTTTCTCCAAACAAATCTTTGTAATACTGGAGAAATACCTTTTTACTCCAGGGAGTGTTCTTGAGTGCTCCCAAGTATCATGCAAATACCAAACAACAAGGCTTTGTAAATGCACATTACCCTGGAGGGCTCAGGGCAGTGTACAACATATAGCAGCGTATCAATAAACAGTTTAAACAAATGCAATGAAACAATTAAACAATACAGTGCAACGTTATGTTCATCTGAAGGCATCTGATGTCAGTTTGTACCCTCCCCATGGAAGAGAGGAAGGGTGAGAGATGGAGGCCAGGCTTGATGGTGAATGAATCAATTAAACAATACAGTGCAACGTTATGTTCATCTGAAGGCATCTGATGTCACTTTGTATCCTCCTGGGGGGTGGAAGGGCAAGAGATGGAGGCCAGGCTTGATGGTGAACCATTGCTGTCCTCAGCTGTAGGCCTGGCGGAACATCTCCATCTTGCAGGCCCTGCAGAACTGTACCAGGTCCCACAGGGCACAGATGTCGCCAGGCAGAGAGTTCCACCAGGCTCGGGCCAGGGATCACCAGGAGATTTTGCTCCCCAGAGTTAATGCTCTTTGGGGGTTATATCAGGAGAGGTGGTCCTGAAGGTACACTGGCCCCAGACCATTCAAGGCCTTGAAGGCTAATACCAAAACCTTGACTCTGACCCGGTATCAATTTGGAGCCAGTGCAGCTGATTGGCTGATTCAGATTGTGGCGGGTGACTTGCAGGCGGGAGCTCCCACGTCAGGCTCCATCTTAGATGGTGACCATTGCCACATGGAAGGTACAAAAGGCTGCCTGCCTGTACAGAGACTCCCAGTTAATAGGAAGCATTTAGAACACATTAACTTCCAAGTTCAACATCACAGTAATCCAAGTCTATGCCCCAACCACTGATGCAGAAGAGGCTGAAGTGGACCGGTTCTATGAAGACCTACAACACCTCCTAGAACTAACACCAAAAAATGATGTCATCATCATCATAGGGGACTGGAATGCTAAAGTAGGAAGTCAAAAGGTAACCGGAATAACAGACAAGTTTGGCCTTGGAAAGCAAAATGAAGCAGGGCAAAGGTTAACAGAGTTTTGTCAAGAGAACACACTGCTCACAGCGAACACCCTTTTCCAACAGCACTCATTGGAGAAGACCCTGATGCTGGGAAAGATTGAAGGTCAAAGAAGATGGGGACGGCAAAGGATGAGATGGTTAGACAGTGTCATAGATGCAACGAACATGAAGTTGAGCAAACTTCAGAGGACGGCGGAAGACAGGAGGGCCTGGCGAGATCTGGCCCATGGGGTCGCGAAGAGTCGGACTCGACTGTGCGACTGAACAACAAAAAACTTCCAAGTTTAATAAGACAGCTTTAGAACAAGACCAACTAGGGCATGTATAGGGCTGAGGGACAGAGGATCATGTGTTCACATCTTTCCTTTGTATTCCTGGCTCATTCTGTTTCTGTGCAGAGAGCATGTGCGGGAACATCTTATTTTTTCATAAATTCTTTCCTGTTTTAAATTCTGGTAGCTGTTCTCCATACCTCATAGACCTTCAAAGCTGTTCTCCATACCTCATAGACCCTTCAAATTTGCTATTTAAAATGGGTGACCACCCTTCAAATTTGCTATTTAAAATGGGTGCCAGTAGAAGGAAGCCAGACAGTTGCAAAACTGGTTTTCCCCCCACGACTGTGCAAGTATAGCAAGCTGTCCTTGTGGTAACCAGGCATTGGGTAGCGGGAAACACAGGTGTTACGTGGAGTCTTACAATGGAAACACTCCCTTGGTGGGTAATGCCTAAAATGACCAGTTGGTGGTAACTTACTTATTCTATACTTACAGTTGGTGGTGGCGTACCAAAGGAGAAGTGAAAGAAAAGCCACTTAGAGAGGGGAACCAAGAGAGTGTTGTGTGTCACTGGGTGGGGATATGGGACACTCACTGGGTATCTAGATACCTCGGAGGGCCGAACAGAGCAGTGTTTGTGGGTCATCGGGGCCATTGTGCCACAATATGGTTTGCATTAATCATTCCTCCTAGTTAGTGCTTGTTTCTGGGGGGGAAAGTGCTCTAGGTAACAATTCGGGTTCTCCTGCCTATATTCTTTCACTTCAGAATGGCACCTTCGCATTCGTAAGTACAGTGGCTGAAACTATGTGCTGTCTTTCTAGCTGCAGAATTAGAGTGTTGAAGACAAATTATCCCTTGTATTTTAGCTGTAAATATGGACGTTGTTCTAGGCTTTTTAATATCCAAGAGATGACAAGTTCACTATTTTTCTTCCTTCTGAATGTCTTGTTTTATTCGTGGTTGTACCACTTGTCACCACCCAGAACAATGACCTTTTCTTCCCAAACTTGGGTGAATCTTTCCCCCTCTTTAAGCAGCTATATGGAGGAAATTGCTATAATCTAGTAGTGTCATCTTGTGTGTCTTCAGAGAAAGTACTATCAAATCTCTTCGTGATTCTCATCTGCCGCTGTTAACTCTCAGTGCCTAAGGTGTGGCAAACGTCATCCTGTAACCTTCTATTAATCAAAGCAAATACAGTTTGTGAATCTGTCTTGCTGTCGTTAATCATTCCTCTTCCAGAGATGTCATCTTTCCTAGACCTTACAGCTCTAGAATGAAAGGGTTGGTACTGTAGGATCTGTGGTTTTCAGAAGAGGAGCTAGTTCAGAACAGAGATCAGTTTAAGCTGGTTTCATCAGGGAGGAAGGGAAATGAGTAAGGCTATGTCACCTTCGGGTTGTAGAAAGGGGTCGAGCCGGCTGTGGATAGGATCCAGGATGTTGCTGAGCAGTGGAGGGTCAGGTTTGCCTCAGACTCCTGTTGGCAGAGTTAACTTCACTCTTACCCAATGGTGGTGGTTCAATAGATGAGCTCGAGTGGATCTTGGCGTTGCCGCCTCTCGCTCCCTCCTCTCCGTCTGTTACTTGAACCGTAACCACCTGCATCCTCCCCGGCTTCACCTGCAAACTCCTTCTATTTGTTCGGCTGCAACACCTGTTCCACCCACTACCCACTTCTTAAAGGAGCCTAGCCACCAGCCTGGGTTCCAGTGGGTTCTGGTCCCGCTCCTCAACCCACCATCCCCCCCTTCCAGCGGTCATATCCCTGACGTCCGGCCCTGCGACCTCGTCCCCCTCCCTTCCTTGGGCATCCTCCCCTATGAGGGCGTTGTGGCAGCATTCCGGGTCCCCCGGAAACAGCCTGGGACTTGGTTCATTCTTCGTTCGGGTGCTGATCGGGAGGCTTCCCGCGTAGTCGGGAGGGGGAGCATTGCCCTCCTGACTGGCTATCTATCACTGGTTAAGAAAATTTTAGTTGATTAATTGTATCAGGTTTTACTGAGTGGTTCAAAGGACATATGAGTACAAGTGCTTGAAGACAGGCTTTGTTTTTAGAGGAGGCCTGCGTATCGTGCAGCGAACACAGAAGAGGTGTTCATTCCTGAGAGAGAGTGGAGGAGGAATGCCTTCTCTGAGACGGCACTCTGTTATCTCCGGTTTTTACACACATTACGTACCTTAAAGCGACTTTTTAAATGCGTTGCCCAGTTAACCAGAGACTCCTTTTTAGTTATCCAGGGCCCCGTTCACACGGAGGATTTGCCGCACTAAAGGCACGAATGTCAGGCGGATTTTCGGGGCGCGATCACACCACAACATCTGGGAAGCGTAGCGCACCCGTGGCATCCCGCCGAAGATGCACAGTAAAAAAGTACCTCGAAAAGTGCACTAGTATCCGGAAAACGCGGGGCAGGGGCGGGCGTGAGCACTCTCCCAGAGCCTCTTTCTAGATCCCATTGTATTTATTTCCGCAATGGGCATTATTTCTAGTATGAGTACAAGTGCTTAAAGACAGGCTTTGTTTTTAGAGGAGGCCTGCATATCGTGCAGCGAACACAGAAGAGGTGTTCATTCCTGAGAGAGAGTGGAGGAGGAATGCCTTCCCTGAGACGGCACTCTGTTATCTCCGGTTTTTACACACATTACGTACCTTAAAGCGACTTTTTAAATGCGTTGCCCAGTTAACCAGAGACTCCTTTTTAGTTATCCAGGGCCCCGTTCACACGGAGGATTTGCCGCACTAAAGGCACGAATGTCAGGCGGATTTTCGGGGCGCGATCACACCACAACATCTGGGAAGCGTAGCGCACCCGTGGCATCCCGCCGAAGATGCACAGTAAAAAAGTACCTCGAAAAGTGCACTAGTATCCGGAAAACGCGGGGCAGGGGCGGGCGTCTGATCGCGGGAGTGCTAGTATCCCGTTGCATCCGGCGCCCGTCCACGTCCCGTCACAAACCGGATGTTTTTTCGTAAGCCCATGTGCACAAACACGTAACTGAAAGCAGTGCTGCTCCGCGGAACTGCGCATGCGCATAAACGCGAAATGCTTGCCACGCCGCTTCTTTGCCACACTCCAGCATCGCCGTGTGATCGCCAGCGAACAGCCTAAGTGCGGAGTCTCGGGGGACCGTGTGATCGGGCTACTGCGCTTTATTTTGCTCCGGGGTGAACAGCCACACCTCCCCCCCCTCTGCGCCCGTTATCTGGCCCGTGTGACCGGGGCCCAGATACAGTATTTGACTACTTTCTCCCTTCTGATTTCTCTTTCTCTCTCTCATTCTTCCTCTTCTATGCCCCCCCCACCCTGGTCCACTGGCAGCCATCTATTTAGCATGTAAATATGCAGAATCCTTGCATGCAACTACATGTATACAACTCACTGTTGAGTGCACAAAGGTCTGTGTAATGGGATTAAAAGAGGATTTGAACAGGGTATTTTGGACTTTCTCCTAAAGCTAGCCTAAGAGGCAAGAGAGAGAAAAGTTCCTGCAGTTAGAAGATTTGCTCTCTTCCCGTCTGTGGCTCTCCCGATTAAGCTGTAGTGGTAAGACTCCGCTGCAGGGGGGGAAATGCCCCTCGCTTTGTTTGCTGCTGTATCCTCTGTTGCCTGGGGGCTTCATGCCCTCCGCCCTCTGTGTGTTTTGTGCCTCATGCATAGAAGAACCAGTGGATCTAACCAGTGGTCATTGAAGTTCTAGGAATTAGTGTGTGGCACTTCCCACATTATTTTCTTTTAAAAAAGCGAATTCTCTCACCAGTCCTCATCCATATGTAAAGTTATGTGAACGTGTAGTAAGAACACTGCTGTTATTCACGCATCTGTCTTGAAAGAGGTCTGTAAGTGCAGGAGATGTTTCTAGGGATTTTGATATATGTTGGGCCTTCTGCTAGCTTAGAAGCGTATACTGTAATTAACGTGCTGTAATGCTGCTCCAGGGTGTTGCTTTCAACATACATCTGTAGGCCATTAGCTCATTTGGGAGGTCAGACTAATAAATTATTCAATTATTCAATGTTATTTATTTACCGCTAATGAGATCTAAAGAGGCTGTTATCACATTAGATACACAACCGTCCTATTTCCATGTTTTAAAAAAAGTTCCGTCTAGGGAGAAAATATGTTATTTGTGTCTTTTTGCAAAAAGCATCCAAGGTGTCTCTGCGTAAGCAGAGCTGGAAAACATATTGTGGCTGCATTCAGATGTTGGGCTTAACTGCAGAATGTGAAAATGCTCACAAATCCGTCTTGTTGCTAGACTTCTGTGTGCATCTCAGTCTTCGGTTTCCTCTCTTGATCTGAGAGTTGCAGTTAAAAACTTACTCTGCTTAGCTGTGACATACGAAAGCAAGTTAACCAGTTCCGTTCCCCACACCACCACTAAGCGCAATACTAAACCAAGGTTTAATCCAGACTTAGTTTTCCTCTCTTCATCCTGCCACAAAACAAAACAGGTTTGTAATGGCCATTAATCCGCACATCTGCATTCCTATATCCCAGGTGACTGGAGTTAGTTTTTAAATGTGATTTTCTTTGTGAGGAGGGAGGAGTGAAGTTCCTCAAGATGCCAGGCTTATATACATTTTTCCGCGGTCACAGTTAAGTACAACATCTCAATTCAGCCATGTGACACTCCGAGAAGAATTAACACAGACAGTTGGTTCATCTACTTATCTTTTCTAGCAAATATCGGATTAAAAATTAAGTAGAAGTGCAAGTCAACAAGCATTTGAAATGCCTTTAAGAGAGAGAGAGAGAGAGAGAGAGTAGGTTTCCAGTTTCATATTTCCTCTAACACAGCATTTGAAATGCCTTTAAGTGAGAGAGAGAAGATCTCCTCTAACACAGGGGTTCCCAACCTTTTTGACTCTGGGCACCTTTGGAATTCTGACACAGCATGATGGGCACAGCCACAAAACGGCTGTCACAAAATACCTGCCGCAAGAGGCAGAGCCAGCCACAAAGTGGCCACTGCAGCTTACCCTCAGTCACACAGTGCCGATTCTTGTGCTGTGGGGGCAGCTGCTGCCAAAGGAACTGTTTTAAAAATCTGCACAGTCCATCAGAAGCTTTACTGGGCAAAAGCACCACCGGGCCACGCCCACTTTCTGAAAACACCTGTCAGGTGCCAAGAAAAGTGTCAGCAGGTGCCATGCTGCCCGTGGTTGCCATGTTGAGGACCCCTGCTCTAACGTAATGCCATCTGGGGATAGATATTTTCGTCCTGGCTGTGTTTCTTGTGAAATCAACTGTAAACTACCACCAAACTAGAGAATATCCCTGATGAAATTCAAGAAGAGGTCTTCAGTGTAACTATACCATTTTCTGGAAGGGAGTTGCTGGATCACAACTATGTTGGTTGCCATGGTGAGTTTGTCTACTCTTTAGAAATACCATGGATTGTTCACTGCTGGAGCATCTTCTGAAGCCTTCGAACTCGTGGATTGATCAAGCCCAGTATCTACTGAATACCCAGATGTTACATGTCTCTTCTGATCTTGTTTCTTCCACTGCCAATGAACAAACTGCATTCCTTTGTGTCCGGTCCAGTGCGAGCTGTGCTACGCCGACGCTCTCTAGGTGTGAGTCACTGCACGACTACTGAGGAGAGCTTAAATCGTCTTTATTTAACTTCACACGCATTCAGAAGATCATTTACTCACAATCTACCAGATAGCTGGGTGGAAAGTTACATTTTGTGATCTAGGTCAGTTCTATAGCCATGGTGAGAAAAGAGATGGGCTTCCCCTCTCCTTGCAGTAAGGGTTGAAGGACAAAGAAATGGAAAAGAACAATAAAACCCCTATCTTTGCACCTCTGAGCTCAGGAAATTACTCTTAATGAGCCAGTCAGAGGGATGCTTCTGGGACCCCTAACTGTGGACTCCAATTCCCAGGTGCAACAAGTCTTAAAGATACAGAGCAGTTTTACTAAACTACAGGTAACGCTGACTGGGGGCAGCACACTTTGCATTTGTACAACCTGCAGGAACATACAGAAAAGCAGGGCTTTATTCTACATGTAGGAAACGTGGCTTGTGCTGAAACAGGTTTATATTGGATGCAGTCCTCTTATGGAGCCCTTTCTTTAGAGGCAGGATGCTGTGGCAGTCAGTGAGGGTCTTCTCGGCCCCCACCAAATTGTCCAGTCTATTTACTCACTCAATTGAGTGAGAAAGTTTTCCCCTTCCGTGGCTTAATCAGTGCTGAATCATACTCAGTGTCACAACTACTTGCACCACTTTGGAGAGGAGGAAGGATTTTAAATTTTCTTTACAAAATTTCTCAAGCAGTGCTTAAATCATCTTGCTCTTGTAAATGGGACCCTAACCATGTGCTTAATGTGACAGGCTTAAAATTGCTCACCTCTTCTCTTTGTTCCTTTACAGAAAAGAAGAAGACGGGACTATTTGAGCAAATCACCAAAACCCACGGCACAATAATTGGGATTACTTCAGGGGTTGTCTTGGTTCTTCTCATCATCTCAATCCTGGTGCAGGTAAAGCAGCCACGGAAGAAGGTGATGGCGTGCAGAACCACTTTCAACAAAACCGGCTTCCAGGAGGTGTTCGATCCTCCTCATTACGAGCTCTTCTCGCTGAGAGACAAGGAGATTTCCGCCGACTTGGCCGACCTGTCCGAAGAACTTGAAAACTACCAGAAGATGAGGCGCTCTTCGACAGCTTCGCGATGCATTCATGACCACCACTGTGGCTCTCAAGCAGCTACGGTAAAGCAAAGCAGGACCAACCTCAGTTCAATGGAACTTCCTTTCCGCAATGATTTTGCACAGCCTCAGCCAATGAAGACCTTTAATAGCACCTTCAAAAAAAGCAGTTACACTTTCAAACAGGGTCATGAGTGCCCAGAACAGGTCATAGAAGACCGGGTGATGGAGGAGATTCCATGCGAAATCTACGTGAGGGGTCGAGAGGATGCGGCACAGGGCTCCTTATCAATGGACTTCTAGTCTCATTTCAAAAGCGAGATGAGTGTATGTAAATACTGTATATTTAATATATATATATATATATATATATATAAAAGTTATAATTTTCATGTACATAAATGTACCCAGGAAAAACATGCAGTTTCTGATGTGGTACAGTCATCTCACAGGACTCCATGCACCAAGGGGGATGGGCTGCTTCAAAATACCCCTCATCTAAACCTGTTCACAGAAATCTTGCATGCTGGGAATAAGTTTCTTCAGCGAGATTTCAATAGGGGGCTTCTGAACAAGTAACCTTCTGCCTGTCCCCCATGCATTCTGGAGTGGTACCATCTAGTAAGAAAATCCTGTGT
>NW_015164692.1:511167-521376 GCF_001447785.1 Gekko japonicus
TATATATATATATATAAAAGTTATAATTTTCATGTACATAAATGTACCATATGGGATTTGGTGGAGAAATGAAATATTCACCTTTTTTTTTTTTAGCTTCATTTATCTTTTGCCCCCCCTAAAGGAAAGCTCTCCAAAAAGCAAATTTCTTCCCTTGAAATGCCCATTTGGTTGAAAACAGGCTTTGAATGGGACTTCTACTACTTGATGTTTAAAGAAAACCCACAGGTATAAAACAGTCCCTTGGTTACCAGGTTCTTTCTGCCTTCTTTTTGGTTACATTTTCTTCCTTCAGGTACTTGGTTTTCAGTTTGAAACCTTAATTACTTCAGTAATAAAATTAAGTGGGTCCAGCACCACGCAGTCTAACATCCAAGTGTTTCTCCTGTTTGTCAAACTGTAGCTTTAGAGTGACTGTGCTGAGTGCCAGTTGAGGCTCAACTGAGTTGTGTTGCATCCATCTGGTTAGTCTTCTTGACTGATTTTATATTGCTGCATTTTAAACCATTGGCTCCTTGGACCTTCAGTTCTAAGGCCTTCTGTGCCAACGAGCACAGTGCACTGGCTGCTGAGGCTTGATGACGTTGTGCCAGTGCTGTAGGAACCTTTATACCAGCACAAATTTTCAGGATTAATTCACGTTCTGTGTTTATTGCAAAAAAAAAAAGGCATTTTTTTAAATGGTGGGTTGGCCTTTCCTTTTAAAATCTTTATTTCATCTTGGAATTCAGTTCCCTCAAGGAACTGAGGATTTGGCAGGCAAACAACCAAAGGGTTGATTCAGCATGAAGTCGCCAAATATATGCCGATGTCTTCTAGTTGTGTTACTCCTTTTTGACGGCACTCTCTGAATAGTCTGACACCTGGGTTGGGTGGTTATAAAGCATGTTTCAGTGTTTCTATCTTGACGTATATTTCCTTCTTCCAGCAACGCATCAGGGATTTTTTAAAATAAACTGCCAGTAGGCAAATTTTGCCATATTCAACACTGTGCAAACCATGGTTGTTGCAGCTTCTTAACTGCAAACGGGCTGTTGGGCCCATGTTTTCCAGAGCCTTTCGATAGATTTGTTAATAAGTGTCTGAAAGTGGTCTTGTTTTTAAAGGTTTTCCTACAGACACTACTGTTGGAATCAACAATGACCTTTCTCCTGGTGATACGGGGTCGATGTAAAGTGCACATTTCATACTGAGCATCTCAAGAATTCAAACTGTTACCGATGGCTTAGATGAACTGAGGCTAAGAAGGGCCTGGATTAATTGAGGCTAAGAAGGCTGTGTTTGTTTAAACATGTGCTTTACATAAATGCTTTTATGTCCGTTGCAGATTGTGCACATACCTGCCTACAGTCTAGTTGCTGGCAGAAGTATTTTTCATGCTCAGAGGGGGTTTCCTGCGTGTTTCTTTGCAGAATTCTAGTATGCTTTACATCTGTCCCAGGAAGGATCACTTATTATCCACCACGATGCTTCTGGAACCGGATTAAGTTCTGCAGTGGCACTATAGCAAACTAGGCAGGACTTACATGTCAGGGACTCCAGAGTATCCAGGCTTCCCAGATACCCATCCAGGGACAAGAAATATAACCCTGATGTCAGTGACATTCATCTTCAATACATAAAGTTGGCTGCCAGCCAACTGTTAATCAAGCGCATATTCTGTGGAAATTGTAACATGAGGGACACTTGTTTTAATGTCCTTACAAGACTCCAGCCAGGTACTGTGGGCACTGGCTACTCTTGCCTCTGTCCACTCAGAGACGGGATCTTTGAAGAAGGATATGTGCTGCACTAGGCCCTCGAGGACCAAGCCTTCTCTTATTCGAGCAGAGAAAGGTTGTTGCCTCTTTGGCCAGCCAATAAAGCTTCAGGGCTTTTGTTTCATTCTTCACGTTCGGTAATTATTTTAAAATTTCTCTTAACTGTTTCCTCTATCTTTTTTTTTTAATAATCAAATGATTTATAAAACAGATCTCTCTTACATTTCATGTAGCTCCACGCTACGTGTCTGGTGTAGGAGCTTAGCAGGGAATAGCCAGCAGAGGATTAGCCCGGAAGCCCAGGTGGGAGCAATTATGAATAGGGTGGAAATTGAAGGGCCAAGAAATAGAAGGGAGAAATGCAGGAGTTTAGAGAAGGAAGAAGATGGGGCTGGAGTGCATCTGCGAGGAGAAAGGATCATGCAAGAGAGAGAGGGGACAAGTGACGGAGGGCCAGGAGGTGACGGGAATCAGGAGTTTGCCGTTATCAGAGAGGGTGAAGTAAAATACGCCTCCCGGAGAGAAGAAACAGAGAAGACGGCTCTCAGTTTTCCTACAGGAGAAAGGACTGGCCATGAGGGAGGGGCTGTCAGAGGCCGATTAGGACCGTGGCAATTGCAAAGGGATGCCGGTAATTTGCAGTAGAGTAGCAGCAGAGGCATAGCTGATCCTGAGGGGACACCTTGTGGTGAGAATAGAGTGTGACTACATAAAAGAGCACCTGAATTGCAGTACTTGGGAGTTTCTGGCCTTTGTGACCCTGAGAAAGGGGCGAACCATTACACCTGGTAATAGAACCGCCATTCAAACATCTTAACTGCAGCCCTCTGGTTTTCACTGTGCATGCCAACAGCGATGAACTGCATTGTCGATGCTTGTGAAGAATAACTGACTTCTTTACCAATTAGCCTCTTTTTTAAAAAAAAAATTCACAGGTTTCTGAGTTCTTTGTTTCTTTGTTTACATGTCTGTTTTTCACTTAAATGTGACCTTACAACTCTGAGCCCATGGGCAAAACACTGTAGTAAAAAAAATGTATATAAAAGAAACTTACAAATCGTTTGTTTGTACTACTTGCCAGGGAACTGGAAGATGATTGCCTTTCAAGTGTTCTGGTCTGAAGACTACGGCGAAGTTTCATTTTTAAAGCTCAGTTTGTATTTAAAGGTGTGCTGTAGCAGATTAGGGAAGGGGTTTAAGTGGCATTTCCCCTGACTTAAATCTCTCTCCGTCCAAACACAGCCTCCATTGCAGCTAGTAATTGCTCTGTGAGAAAACATGTAGCTCTGCCCCCCTCCCTGCAAACAGCCCATTGGAGGAGGGGAGGGGGACTAAAGTCAGGAAAACAGTGAGAGGAGAAGAGGATAACCCTCCGTTTGCTGCATCTCTGATAGAAGGGGCTTAACTGGCATTTCCCCTGACTTAAATCTCTCTCTCCGTCCAAACACTGCCTCCATCGCAGGTAGTAATTGCTCTGTGAGAAAACATATAGCTCTGCCCCCCTCCCTGCAAACAGCACACTGGAGGAGGGGAGGGGGACTAAAGTCAGGAAAACAGTGAGAGGAGAAGAGGATAACCCTCCGTTTGCTGCATCTCTGATCCACTTTGGGGGCCCTATAACTGATTTTTATCATTTCTTTAAAAATGTTCCACATCCTGCTCCTGGGGACAAGCGGTCTACCAAGTGTCCTGACTGTGTGTTTCGTAACTTGGGGATAAATCAGACGTGCACCAGGAGTTCTGAAGAACAAGGGGCATAGGGACTCAAAACATTTAAGTTTTTAAAAATTGCCGGGAGCTCAGATTGTGGAACTCCCGGTACACATTGGGTCCCCAGAGCTACCAAAGGAAGCGCTGTGTCTGCTCTTTCCTTCCGCTTGAGTGGATTTCAGTCGCCTAACAGGAGCGAGTATTATATATTCCCTACGTGTTAGCTTTCTTTATTTCAGTAAGTTGAAGTTCTCAGTCAAAACACAGGCCCCAAAAGTAACACATCAGCAGGACCAGTAAAAACAACGTGATACAACTTAATTGACTAGGTTCGGATGGGAGTAAGGAGAGAAAACGTGCAAAAGAGGATGCGGTGACTGTGACAAGAGTTGAAACAGCATACATTTCCCAGCTATCTTAAGTAAAACAGTTGCATTCGTTTTCAGTAGTCAGTAAATCAGTCTTTATTATGTCCTACGGGCCATTCAGAAGCAGACGTTTTCAGTGGTCCTTTTCATAGCGCCCCCTCCCCCCCAATACACACACTTTGTTGCAGAAAACAGAGATGTGTGCTTTGATATCTTTGGAAGTAACGAAACCAAAGGCTGAAGAAACCCAGCATCATGCGCCAAATCATCCTGGTCTGTGAGAAGCCATATTCAACATTTGGTTAAATACCGCATCATCCTGGTCTGAGAAGCCATATTCAACATTTGGTTAAATAGAATCATGTTTTGCAGTCGCAACGGTTCTTGGTTCAATGCATCGATTATAAAAAGTCCTAATTGATGAGAGAGGGAGAAACGAGAGACTGCAACATATTGGGGGGAGATATCTTTTCAGCTACTCCATGTTGTGAACAACCATTGTGTTCAGATTCTTTTATTTGGGTTTTAGCTATCGTTAAACCCAAGTGCATTTGATACCGTTTTTACAAATCTGGCTATACGAAGGCAGGCCCACAAGAAGCAGCGGGGACGGCTTTGAGTCATGTATACTGCTCTATTGTTTATATGACATTTTCAGGAGCGACTTTAAAGTGAAAAGAGTAGTGCGGTTTCTGAACTGTCCTGGAATGTTAAAATGTGTGTTGCTGTGCCTAATGAAGGGACTGGAAGTGTGCTAAAGGGCAGCTACTTTCTCCAACATCATTTAATCTCCGAGGTGTGCGTGTCGTCATCTGGTGGATCATTAGTGATCTTCTCAACCCTTCCTCCAGCCTGCAAACAAGAACGGCTTTGCTAGCCTGGTTCCCAGATACTTCAGCTTCCCCTGCTTCATATGTACGACAGCCTCCAACTTCATTCATTTTGGGCGCTTTCTGTATATTGTGGGGAAAAGGCTCAGTCACCCATCCAGCAGGCTGCCAGAGGATATTTCACACTGTAAAATCGGCAGAGATAGAGCAAGGCGACATTTGGAAAGAGAAGTGTCAGGCATGCTACGGTTGAAAAAAAAGGGGTACCATTTACCTTATGGAGAGAACACGATATGTCTTAAGCAATTTAGATTATTTTTACCTTGGGGATGTTTTCTTTCCGAAGAGAACAGAGATTGTCCTTCCTCCCTACTTGCTTTTAAAAACTTGGAACTAATTTGTGTTGGAGGCAGTCTTAGCCTACCTCATTTAGCCACTGTGTTCGGAGCACATTCTGAGTGCCGCATACCAGGTCAGCATGACTGGAACGATGTTTAATCAAGAAAGCCAATGTGAATTGCGATCTTTGTTGACAGGAATGTTAACGCAGCGGGATCCTTATGTCTAAATATATCTTGGTGAGCTACAGAGAGGTAATCAGTGGTCTGAGTCTTGACAAAGGGGAAACATACCTCTATGAAGGCGCCTTTGTTCCCAGTGAGCATGATAGAATGATGTGGAATTACACCTGATCCTGTCCTTGTTAGCCACCTCTTGACTTGTGTACTATTGATGGCCCAAGTTTTGTGATATTGGCAACATAGAGTTGGTTTTGGCACCAAAAACTGGGGGAGGGGGCACTACAAAATGGAGGCTTGATGTCAACAGCATTCTGGGCCTCTCTCAGAATGCTATAGAACGTGGCCTTCCCTTTGCAAGTTTGCTGCTGAGCTGGGGAAAAAAGCAAAGAAATCCAATAAAGCAAACAGATGTAGCTTTGTTTGCACTTAGTGGGGAAATCAAAACCTGTGCAAGCTATTTTTAGCTACTTCCTTCACTTTTACTGAGAACAGTAAAACTCTGACGGGTATATAAGCCAGCTGTCAAAAGAATCGGTGGGATGCTAGACATAAAGTAGCTCAGGCTTTGTTGAGAACAATTGCATTTAAACATTTTCAAGCTGTTCAAAAGTTGCAGGCTTCCCCCTGGTTTTAAGTTAGGGCTGTCCCTTCCCTCTCCCAAATAATCCAAAAGAAGTAATAAGGCAAGGACAACAAGAAACTGATTGAGGTTGCCACTAGATTCAAAATCCAAATGCGAACGATAATGTTTAGTATTTTTCCTCCCTCATGAATGAAAAGTGGTCAATCAATTTTTTTACTATGTCTTCCTTTAGTAGAAGCCTGTATCCGGTCTTAATATATGCTAAAAGACACTTCATCTGTTAAATTTGTTACAATGGTTTTTAAGGGCACTGGAGGTCTTTTCCCCCATCCCACGCAAAATTTCAATTCCATTGAGGGTTCTACAGTGGCAGAGACAAATAAGCCGAAGGAAACTAGTTGGGTGAATGAGGATTTGGCTGTTCAGGGTCACCTGGTTTGTCTGAAAGACTCAAGGGTGCATGGCATGGAGGGAAAACTGGATAAGGAATGCTTGACTGGTAAGATTTATTTATACCCCACTCTTCTACATTAAAAACACTCCGGTTAACTTATAATAAGTAGCATTGCACTAAAAAAAAAAGCTAATTAAACCATAAACTCAAGAATAAAAAATAAACAGCAGCAATCAGAAACACACTAGCATCCAGTCTACCAACCCAGACAAAATCTTAACACCGTCCATAGGGCAAAATTAAAATTGTACTAATAGATTAAAAGTCAACAAAAATATGACTAGAATAGGGCAAGGATTATGGTATCCCCCCCAGGTGCTACAGCTGTTCTCAAATGATCCATTCTGGGGTTTTGGAGGGGGGTGTCCTCTAAGAACAGTTAAAGATTTAGAGTGCTGGTCCTGATTCCATCAGAATTTTAACAACTTTGGTCAAACTCGCAATCACTGTGCTTGTACAGTTACTGGAGGTGGACAGCTTTTTCAAAGGACTTGGGAATGTGGCAGGGGCAAGTCAGGATCTTGAATTATTCCAGGCCTCTTCCCATCTGTATACTTCAACTAGCCTAAATTTGTTCTTTTCTCTTGGAAAAACTGAGAAAACGTGTCAATTCCTTAAGAGGGAGGCAGGAAAGAGAACCAATCTAGTTTATCAGCAAGAAAATCAGCTCCTAGGATGAAAACATCCAAGGAAAGATTCACGTAATTAGCAAAATGCTGGTTGAATTCTTAAGAAGTTTGGGGTTTTTTTAACGGCAAATGCTTCTGTTTGGACATGTGTCCTCGTGCATCCATTCTATCCTTATTTTCTTTTTCTTTTAAGACAGCACATTCACTCTAATTTTCCAACATCTCTGTTAACTATTAAAAAGCCAAACAGTTAATCAGAGAGTCTTCTACCCGCTTGCTAGTCTGATATAAAATTCAAGAGTTGCCACCAACCAAATAAGATACGCTCACAATTTATCACCTCGGACATTGTTCCATGAGTGTGGGATATAAATCGACAAGTGCGTCTGCATTTAGTTTTAAAAGAACAATTCAGCAAAGAGCCTCAGTCTATTAATTTTAGAGCCACTGCAACCACAATAGTCATGGCTTACTTAGCTACACAAGCTGCAATAAATGGTCTCATCTTGAGATATAGCCAGTTGCTCAGTATCTGTTTAAATGAGCACGAGCGGCTATCAAATCTTCCCAGACACAGTAATGAACAAAAACCTCCCCAATTATCTTAATCAAGACCAAACTGTGTTTTCATTAGATATGCTAATCGAGAGGTCTTTGGAGGTGATTACCTGCCAAATTGCAAAATCAGATGATCATTGCTTTGCCAAAACTCTCATTTATTTCCACAGAAACTTTAGCAAATTGGTCCTCAGGTTGTTGTACCCAAAACAGTGGTTTTCCAGGTTGCCGAGAAAAAGGTGCTTTGAAAAGAATATTGTACTGGTGGATTTTGTCTTGAACTCTAGGGCACTTGTATTAATTCTTTATGTTTTACTGGGTGGCAGCCATGTCAACACTTCTGTTTGAAGATGCTGGAAGTAAAACTGCTTTGCACATTGTGTTTCCTACCAGTGCTCTATCTAAGCTGAGAAGTCTTGTGAGCAAAAATTCTACTTTGTGAACTACTAGCATTAAAGTTGTGAGTGAGCAATTTGTCTACTGCATAAATTAAGAACATAAGAGAAGCCAATGTTGGATCAGGCCAATGGCCCATCTAGTCCAACACTCTGTCACACAGTGGCCTAAAATACCAGGTGCCATCAGGAGGTCCACCAGTGGGGCAAGGACACTAGAAGCCCTCCCACTGTTGCGCCCCCCCCCCAAGCACCAAAATGACAGAGCATCACTTGCCCCAGAGTTCCTATCTATACCTTGTGGCTAATAGCCACTGATGGACCTCTGCTCCATATGCTTATCTAATTCCCTCTTGAAGACGTCCATGCTTGTAGCCGCCGCCACCTCCTGTTGCAGTGAATTCCATGTGTTAATCACTCTTTGGGTGAAGGACTTCCTTTTATCTGTTCTTACCCGACTGCTCAGCAATTCCATTGAGTGCCCACAAGTTCTTGTATTGTGAGAAAGGGAGAAAAGTACTTCTTTCTCGACCTGCTCTATTCCATGCATAATCTTATAAACCTTGATCATGTCACCCCTCAGCCGTCGTTTCTCCAAGCTAAAGAGCTCCTAGCGCTTTAACCTTTCTTCATAGAGAAAGTGTTCCAACCCTTTTATCATTCTAGTTGCCCTTTTCTGCACTTTTTCCAATGCTATAATATCCTTTTTGAGGTGTGGTGACCAGAACTGTACACAGTACTCCAAATGAGGATGTACCATCGATTTATACAGGGGCATTATGATACTGGCTGGTTTGTTTTTAATTCCCTTCCTAATAATCCCCTAATAATAAGAATAGCGTTGGCCTTTTTTATTGCAGTCACACACTGTCTTGATATTTTCATTGAGTTATCTACTACGACTTGAAGATCTCTCTCTTGGTCAGTCTCTGCCAGTTCAGACCCCAACAGTGTGTATTTGTATTTAGGATTTTTGGCTCCAATGTGCATCACTTTGCACTTAGCCACATTGAACCCCATTTGCCACTTTGATGCCCATTAGCCCAACCTCGACAGATCCCTTTGGAGTACCTCGCAATCCTCCCTGGTTCTTACCACCCTGAACAACTTTGTGTCATCCACAAATTTAGCCACTTCATTGCTTACTCCCAACTCCAAATCGTTAATAAACAAGTTAAAAACCATTGGATTAAGTACTGATCCCTACGGTACCCCACAGTTTGCTCTGGAGCCATTTTTCCTGAGCTAAGACAAAAATGTGTGACCTGGAGGCTAAAAACTGTGAGCTAGCTCACACTCAGCTTAGAGGGAACACTGTTTCCTACATGAGTGAGGAAAGCGTATACAAAACTCTGATGTGAAAACAAGTTACAGGGCTGTAGTGGAGTGGTGTTCATTCAAGTGACTTTGTCAGGGAACTTAATTTTCCTTGGAATTCATCAAGATTTCCTCAGAAAGTCGGAACAGGCAGACAAAGTTTCTGGAAGGTCAGGTTGCCCCACCGCTACTGATGTCTCCATGCAATCTTGGGAGGCAAGAAGAAGAAGAAGAAGAGAGATTGGATTTATACCCTGCCTTTCACTACCCAGAGGAGTCTCAGAGCGGTTTACAGTCCCTTCCCCTCCCTACAACAGACACCCTGTGAGGTAGGTGGGGCTGAGAGAGCTCTTTCCAGAACTGCTCTGAGAGAACTGTGACTGACCCAAGGTCACGCCAGCAGCTGTATGTGGAGGAGTGGGGACTCAAACCCGGTTCTCCCAGATTAGAGTCCACCACGCACCAAAACAGCTCCCACTGTATTTAACAGCACACTTTTCATTTGAGGTGACATGGTAGACCCCAAAGGAGTCATGCCCATCAGCAGAATCCTATGCAACGTGCAAGGATTCCCCAGCACTGTCAAGGTCCGGCATGATCGAGCTGACAGGGTTGGTGAGACAGGCTTGGTCCTACGAAGGAGCTAACTGATTGATTGACATATTCCTGGGTCGGGTTGAGCAGGAGGTGGTATTGCATCATGACTGGAGGCTCCTGTTCCCTAGTATGGCATGGAGCAGGGGTGGCGAACAAGTTCGACAAAAAGAGCCAAAATTTTAAACTGTGAGAGTCAGAGAGCCACACCACACAGTGACCTGCCAAAACAGACAAACACTCACACAAAAGCATATAATTTTAACAATAATATATTAAACACATAATATAACATGCTCAGTCAGGTGTTTTTTGTTACCTTGTTGGAGATCATCCTCAAGAGGTCCCTCCTCAGAAGCACCGAGACCGGCCTTCGCTCGGGCGTCATCGGCGGAGGAGGAGTTGGCTCGGGGCGGCGGGGGGGGGGGAGGGAGAGAGGAGAGCCCTCCCCGCGCTTGGAAATCCTGCAGGGGACCATTGCTGGGGGAGA
>NW_015164692.1:521533-528293 GCF_001447785.1 Gekko japonicus
GCCCGGCGGGAGCGCACTGCCCCGCGCCAAGGAAGCGCTCTTGGCGAGGCCTCGCCTTCCCTCCGGCCGACGATCCCAGGGCGCGCCCAGCCCGGGCCGACCCTCCGCCGGCAGGGCCCTTCGCTCCCTCTTGCCGCCGCCTCCTCCTCCGGCGGCCGCAGCTCCTCGCTTGCCCCCGGCCAGCTTCTGGCTTCGCGCCGGGCGCAGCGCCTCCGGGCAGAGCGCAGCGTCCTCGGCCTCGGAGAGCCGCCCCGGCTCGCCTGCGGCCGAAAGACGCCCTCTCCCCGGAATGTGCCGCTTGGAAGCCGCCGAGGAAGCGCCGGGCAAAGAGCCGCATTCATTTTGGCCGGGAGCCGCATGCGGCTCGAGAGCCGCGTGTTCGCCACCCCTGGCATGGAGGAAGGGTAGCTGTCCAGGACCTTGGACAGATCACCAGGTCTTGAAAATATGTTCCAGGAGACACTGGAGAAAGCAGGAATCAGCCTCTGGAGTCAGATAATTTGTTCTAGTAAGGTTCCTCCCCAAGGCTTTTGAGGTCAAGGGTGTGTTCCATGGAGCTAAAAAGTTTGAAAGCTACTGCTCTGGGGCTGACAATAAAGGTGGCGGTGTACCATTAACACTGCTGCTGCAGCGTCTGTAGCTCGCCTTTCTCAGCTACTGATGACCAGGATCTATCAATCAATCATCAAATATTTAAGGACTGGACTTGCCACTAGCAAACCCCTTGAGTTCAACGGGCATTCGATGGTGCCCCGTATCAAAGGTTCGATAACAACTCTGCGAGAACATAATAGAATGCTTTCTGCTCACAGTGACCCACTTTCTAAGACCGTCACACCAATCAGACCCAAATTGCATGCCGTCTTGAAGGTCTCGCGAGCACATTGATTACAGAGCAAATCTTGCCGAGATCAGATGTGTTCATCGATTCCCATCCAGGAAGACCTCCAGGCGGCCTTGAGCCCCTTCCTAACAGCGGCAGTTGTCAATCGTCTTGGCGATCAGCAGTCCTGCAGACCACATTGAAGCATTGCTCTTGTGTTCGTCACTGTAGGCCGTTGAGGAGGCAATTTTTTGCAAAGTGCCAATTTGGAGGCTGTCCCCTCGATTGATCATATGCTTTTTAGAAAGCATTTCTGTACGTTTTGAATTTCAGAGGTTTGCAGGGTGAAGAGTCATTTCTCTTAATGTTTTTGAAAAGAGAGAGAGGGCAGCAAGTGGCAGAGGTATAAATAAATCCAGTAGCTGTAACGCTATAAGCAAGTGCCGGAAATTCACTAGCTTATAGTTCACTAGTAAAAGGGGCTGGGGCCTTATTGTGGACACCGAGCGGAACTCTGAAAAGGTGAGTTCTGAAGAGCAGCTCGTCTATGTACATGCTGTCAAGCCAGAACTGACTGACAGCAACCCCAGCTAGAGTATTTCGAGACAAGTAAGACAACGGTGGCTTGCCATTGCCTTCCCCTACCTTGGTGGCCTCTCATCCAATTACTGACCCCCGCTTAACTTCTGACATCTGATGATACTGGGCTATAACGTTCCACACCCTGAGGCTGATGTGCTGTGATTAAATGCCAAGTGCTCCTGAGCAGTGTTCCCTCTAAGCTGAGTGAGTGTGAGCTAGCTCACAGGTTTTTTTTAGCCTCCGGATCATGCATTTTTGTCTTGGCTCAGGAAGGAGGGCTCTCGAGCAAACTGATTTATGCAGTAGCCGAATCGCTCGCTCAGAACTGTTATGCCGGTAGCTCACAAAGTAGAACTTTTGCTCACAAGACTCCACAGCTTACAGGGAGCGTTGCTCCTGAGAGGCACCCCCCCCCAAGTGCTTACCCAGATGAGAGACCGCTGATGAGCCTTTGTGAACCCCGCTTAGGACAAGGGTATCGCCTTCCAGTTTGGTGTAGTGGTTAAGTGCGCGGCCTCTAATCTGGGAGAACCGGGTTTGATTCCCCACTCCTCCACTTGCACCTGGCTGGATGACCTTGGGCAAGCCGTAGTTCTGATAAGAGCTGTTCTTGAAAAAGAGCAGTTTCTGTCAAGAGCTCTCTTAGCCCCGCCTACCTCACAGGGTGTCTGTTGTGGGGAGGGGAAGGGAAAGGAGTTTGTAAGCCACTCTGAGACACCTTTGGGTAGTGAAGGGCGGGATATAAATCCAATCTCTTCTCTTCTTCTTCTTTTCATCCCCCACTGGATGGAATTCTGCTGTGTCTGCACTGGGAGTGATCCAGTAGACCAACCGAGCCTGATGCAGAGATGCAGCAGAATTCTCTGCTCCCAGAGGAGGGTGTCGAGTCTCCGACCCTTACGGTCTCGTTTTCCAAATGCTTTCAGGATCTAGATCTTCTGATTGGCTGGCCTGTACTGAGAAAAAGATCAGCATGATCGGCTTATCCTTAGACTCACTACTTCTGGTCTCGCAAGCGGAGGCATTTCGGATGATCAAACGTAGAGTTTTTTGATATTGAACTATAAAGTCCTTTGTTGTTGTTCAGTCGCACAGTCGAGTCCGACTCTTCACGACCCCATGGACCAGCTCCCTCCAGGCCCTCCTGTCTTCCGCCGTCCTCTGAAGTTGGTTCAATTTCATGTTCGTTGCATCTATGACACTGTCTAACCATCTCATCCTTTGCCGTCCCCGTCTTCTTTGACCTTCAGTCTTTCCCAGCATCAGGGTCTTCTCCAGTGAGTGCTCCCTTCTCATTTGGTGGCCAAAGTATTTGAGCTTCAGTTCCATTATCTGGCCTTCCAGGGAACAGTCAGGGTTGATTTCTTTTAGGATTGACTGATTTGATCTTCTTGCAGTCCAAGGGACTCTCAAGAGTCTCCTCCAGCACCATAGTTCAAAAGAATCTATTCTTCGGCGCTCGGCCTTCCTTATAGTCCAACTCTCGCAGCCATACATGACTACTGGGAATACCATTGCTTGGACCATGCGTATTTTTGTTGGCAGGGTGATGTCTCTACTTTTTATCATGCTGTTTAGGTTCACCATCGCTTTCCTCCCAAGGAGCAGGCGTCTTTTAATTTCATGGCTGCAGTCACAGTCTGCGGTGATCTGGGATCCCAGGAACGTGAAGTCTGTCACTACTTCCACGACTTCCCCTTCTATTTGCCAAGGAGTGATGGGGCCGGATGCCATGATCTTAGTTTTTTTGATGTTGAGCTTCAAGCCCACTTTTGCGCTCTCCTCTTTTACCCTGAGCAAGAGGCTCTTTAGGTCCTCTTCACTTTCTGCCATTAGAGTGGTATCGTCTGCATATCTGAGGTTGTTGATCTTTTCCCCAGCAATCTTAATTCCCGCTTGTGATTCATCCAGGCCAGCATTTCGCATGATGTACTCTGCATATATATTAAATAAGCAAGGCGACAATATACATCCTTGTCGTACTCCTTTTCCTATGCTGAACCAATCAGTTGTTCCATATCCGGTTCTAACTGTCGCTTCTTGGCCCTTATACAGGTTTCTCAAGAGACATGTGAGGTGGTCTGGTACTCCCATCTCTTTAAGGACCTGCCATAGTTTGTTGTGATCCACACAGTCAAAAGCTTTAGCATAGTCAATGAAGCAGTAGTAGATGTTTTTCTGGTACTCTCTTGCTTTCTCCATAATCCAGCGAATGTTGGCAATTTGATTACAGTGCTGCTAATACAGTGCTGCTAATACAGTGCAGCACTTACAGTGCTGCTAATAAAACTAGCTCTCCTTTGAGGTCAGGGATTACATTCAGTGTAGGTCATATGGCCCCTTACCTTTATTCTCTCCAAAATCCCCAACAGTGCAGAGCCTTCTCTTTGGCCAGAGTTAATGTCATGCCATCAAGCAGGTCTATCTGGCAGGTTTCAAATGGTAGGCTACTCTGCTAGAATTTGCCTGTGTAAGTTAAACGGTATTGAATCTCGCATATCCTCTTTTATCGCCCTTTTTATGGAAACGTTCATTTTAAGTACCTTGACCCTGTTCTTAAAAATAAGAATGATCGGCTTATCCTTAGACTCTTGTTAAGGTCCAATATATTTTGAGTGATTTTTTTTTCCTGGCATAACTGAAAAGGTTGTTTTATTACTTCAATGTGCCATGAAGCGCCGTCAAGATAAGACACAGTGATGATTCAATTATTTAAATTTTAACTGTATAAGTTAAAATTTAATGGTTTAATTCAATGATTGAATGATTTAATTCAATGATTTAAATTTTAACTGTATAAGTCTTTTTTATTCCTCTTATTTTGACAATGCTGTAATCTGTCCTGGTTTATTCTGTGTGCCATTAAAGGTTTGATTTCATTTGAGTCACTATTCTAGGTTTGGCCTAGAGCAAGAGCCATACCCAATCAGAGAAATACAGGGGGTGAGCTCCATTGATGGTGGGTATTCTTTCTCTGAGGGGCTGCAGTGGCTCAAGTGGTTAAGACGCTGCAGTACGGCAGTTCGAGGCCCAAGTGCCGCATGACGGAGTGAGCTCCTGTCTCTGGCCCCAGCTCCGGCCAACCTAGCAGTTTGAAAGCAAGAAATTGCAAGTAGATAAATAGGTACTACTTCGGTGGGAAGGTAACAGTGTTCTGTGCACCTCGGCGTCTAGTCATGCCGGCCACATGACCACGGAAATGTCTTTGGACAGCAGTGGCTCTTCGGCTTGGAAACGGAGATGAGCACCACACCCCTAGAGTCGGATTCGACTGGCTTTCAAGCAAGGGAAACCTTTACCTATACTTGTAAAGCCAGTTTGGTGTAGTGGTTAAGTGCGCGGACTCTAATCTGGGAGAACCGGGTTTGATTCCCCACTCCTCCACTTGCACCTGGCTGGATGACCTTGGGCAAGTCGTAGTTCTGGCACAGCTGTTCTTGAAAAAAAGAGCAGTTTCTGTCAAGAGCTCTCTCAGCCCCACCTACCTCACAGGGTGTCTGTTGTGGGGAGGGGAAGGGAAAGGAGATTGTGAGCCACTCTGAGACTCCTTTGGGTAGTGAAGGGCGGGATATAAATCCAATCTCTTCTTCTTCTTTTACCTCACAGGGTGTCTGTTGTGGGGAGGGGAAGGGAAGGGAGTCTGTAAGCCACTCTGAGACTCCTTTGGGTAGTGAAGGGCGGGGTATAAATCCAATCTCTTCTTCTCTTCTTCTACTATTCTTTCTCTGAGAAAGCTGTTACCAAGCCAGCATTGTGTAAATAAATTGAAGGGGTATTGTGTAAGAATGAGGTAATTAATTCTATGGAGGAGACTTCAGGAATAAAACGGCAGGATTCCCGGGCAAGATAAACGCCCATATTCTGCTTTCTTATGAGAAGGAAGTGGGGTGGATGGATGGAGGCTAACTCACCACCTAACTGTTTCTGGACAAACCAGGGCAAAGAGGCCAAGCAAAAAAACAGCGGGGCTTTGATGAAAATGTCAGTAGAACAGCAGGAACTGCAGAGGGGTGAGAATAAAGGAACTAAGGCAATTTGCTAAATATCGACATTTGCAAACAACTTAGGCTTCATATTAGTTGAGAATTTCATCAAAGCACATAGGACTTCCAAAAGAAAAGAGGAACGATTTAAAACAAAACAAAACAAAAAGTAGGTGCCAGGTCTCGACTGTGAGACGAGACACACGGTTTCAGTATGCTTCGTTTTCCTGCAGGGCTTTCTTATTTCCCACTCGGCTGCTTATTAAATGCTGTGAGCCAAATCCAGTATGTCCAGAGTAGTTGCTGAGACCATTCAGTTGCCCCCTCCAGTGTGTGGTATTCAGAGGCGCTCTCCTCTCCCAACACGGAAGTTCCCTTTAGCCATCCTGGCTAGTAGCCATTGACAGTTTCTCTAATGCCCCCTTCAAGCCATCCGAGCTGGTGGCCACTGGTATATTCTTTCTTTTATTTTCTTGGTATTTTTGTATTTGTGTGTGCACGCACACCCCCACACACACCTGGAAGTCATGGCAACCTCTTGTGATTGACCCCTCAACTGGGGGTCTGGAGGATATTCAGAGAGGTGGCTGAGTAAAGCCTGCCCCCGCCTCCCGACTGCTGGTGTTCCAAGGAGGTCTCCCAAGTACTTGCCAGAGTCAACCCTGCTTAGCTCCCGAGATCTGACATGATCGGGTTTGCCTGGTCTATCCAGGTCAGGGACCACTGCTGTATTCTTATGGCAGTGAGTTCCATAAAGTCCGTGTTGTGTGAAGATACTCTTTTTACATGCTTTTTACGACATTCCGGAGAGCAAGTGTAGTTCAGTGGCTACAGTACTGGGCTAGAACGTGGGAGACCCGAGCTTCGCATCCCCCGTTCAGCTATGGCATTCATTGGATGACCCTGAGTCAGTCACTGTCAGCCTAATCTATTTCACAGATAAAATGGGGAAGAGAGAGTCCCAGATGCCGCTATGAACTCCTTGGTGGAAGGGTGAGATTGAAAATATATAGCTAGGTCTTTCACTCTGCATGGATTGGGCGCAATCGAACCCTGATCTTGACCTTTTCAGACATAACTGGTCTGGGTCCAACATATCTGAAGGAATCTCTCTCCCTGTGCATGTTCCGGGTGCTTTTGCTATGTGAAGGGAGACTTAAGAGCAGCAGGATCTTTTTTGCTATGTTCTTCCTTCCTTCCCTAGAAAAGCCTGCTTGGGCAGCTGCTTGGAAAGCTTTAGAACAGGAAAGCTTTTGCACTGGAGGATGTCAAAGGGGTGGGGGTTATAACAGGTTATAACTGGTCAGGGGTGGCCAAACTTGCTTAACGTAAGAGCCACATAGAATAAATGTCAGATGTCTGAGAGCCGCAA
>NW_015164692.1:528500-529942 GCF_001447785.1 Gekko japonicus
AAGTGTGCAGGCCCCCCCCCCAGCTCCAAAACAGTCCAGTGGCACCTTTAAGACCAAGTTTTATTCAGGTACAAGCTCTCCCTCCTCTGCGAGGACAGATCTGCACGTTCTCCCCCCCCCCCAATAGCTAGCAATCCAAAACAATACAGTGGAGCCTGAGCGGTGGGTGTTGCCTTCTGACACACTTCCGGTGATGTCAGGGGGTGTGGTATATGCAAATAAGTTATGCTAATGAGTCATGCTAATGAGCTCCTGCACCTCTTTTTCTACGAAATGACCCCTGGCACAGACTATCTGCTTTCTACAACACTGAGTGACATTTCCTGCAATTCAAGGACACTGCTAGGAAGCAAGTGGCGTTCAGCATTGGCGGTCCATGCAAGGCTTTTCGGAGGACGGCGGCTGTAGCTTTTCTAACAGAAGGGATTGTTGTTGACTAATCTTTAACTGAAAGGTGACAACAAGAGCTGGTTGTTATTGACTTGCTGTCTCTGGAGAGGGATATAGAGGGGGGCTTGCCCCCCCCCGTTCACTGTAATGCAGTTCTCTTTACTTCTAATCCTTGTGATTGTGTTCACATTTATCCTTGAGCGCTGTCTTGTTAACTGTGTTGTGTAACTGTGATCCTGCTCTCTCCGGGACAGTAGTGGGCAGTGTTCCCTCTAAGCTGAGTTAGTGTGAGCTAGCTCACAGTTTTTTAGCCTCCGGCTCACACATTTGTGTCTTAGCTCAGGAAGGGATGGCTCCAGAACACACTAATTTATGCAGTAGCCAAATCACCTGCTCACAACTTTAATGCCAGTAGCTCACAAAGTAGAATTTTTGCTCACAGGACTCTACAGCTTAGAGGGAACATTGGTAGTGGGTTAACCGCATGGAAGGCCCACTGCGGCTCGCATGATACTCTACACGCCTTGCTAGTACACAACATAGACAAAGGACAAACGGCCGGCTGGCACTATGTACATACCCGAGGACACACCCCCAGGTCCCGTTGGTGGGTTTAAATCTCCCGCCACGGTCCCATTGGTCCCCCAGTGGAGGGACCAGGCGCCTAGGCCCCATTGTTCTTCCAGAGTCAAGCTCTGAGGTATTCGCTGGCCCCAGGTGGCAGTCAGCGGACACAACAGTTTCACACACCAGGATTGGGAAAATGAGACGCTCGTGTCCATTTGCTCCGGCATCGTCCCTGAGTTTTGCCTGAAGCAAAACTCCTAAGCAAGATTTCAAGTTAGCGTGGTGTCGTGGGGAGAGCATTTGACTGGGGAGACTTCGGTTCAAGTCCCAACTCCGCTATGAAGTTTACTGGGTGACCATGAGTCGGTCACGATATCTCAGTCCCCTCTACCTCGCAGGCTTGTCGGAAGCATGAAACAGGAGAGGGAAGACAATCCATGTGATGCCTTTGGTGCAAGGTAGAAGTAAAGATCTAACAACGAAAT
>NW_015164692.1:530002-534601 GCF_001447785.1 Gekko japonicus
CAAAAATCTTGGAAGTGTGTTTTGCACGGAGTCCAAGGAAAACTGAGAAGTGCAGGCTTGGCTTTCCTTCACAGAATGCTGAGGGAAGTAGCAAGTTTCAGTGAATTAGATCTGTGGTGGAAAAGTGCCGAGTCACAGCTAACTTATGGCACTACCACAGGATTTTCAAGGCAAGAGACTAACAGGGGTGGTTGGCTGTTGCCTTCCTTGCTGATTTTCCATCCAAGTATGAAAAGTACGCAGACGGAGAGTGATTTCAGCAAAGCGTACTTTATTCGATCAGGAACAAGACGACTTTGGCCGGCTCGCAGGCCGGCTTATATCCCCCGAGAAACCGCCACCCAAAACACACCCCTACATTCCTATAGGTTATTTACAGTAGCCAAGAGTCCCATAGGCTCTCCCGGAAACCTAGCCCCCTGATTGGAGTGGGCTAGGATCCGCATAGTCCATTGTCTCTTGGAGCGAAGCTCTGCGTTTGTCTCTGGACTTGTCTGGCCTTGTTTGGACAAGATTTTCAAGGCAAGAGACTAACAGGGGTAGTTTGCTGTTGCCTTCCTTGCTGATTTTCCATCCAAGTACTAACGGGCCAAGTCTGCTTAGCCTCCAAGATGGGACAAGATGTGGCTAGCTAGTTCTCATTCACATCCCTCATTCTTGCCATCACAGACTCAAAAGCACAGTTTCTCGGGCGAGAAACTGAGATCCAGGAGAGTTACTTCTGAACAAGTTTCAGTGCCGGCTGAAAAATGCCTTGATGCATTGTGTACAGCTGCGTGCCTCTTCTTCCCAGAGCAAAGCGAAATGCATCTATTTCTCTTTGAAGGCCCGAGGGCTTAGCTCTGTGAAAGCATCTTGAAAATTACATCCAGTCCTGTTTCTTCTGGAAGGCATCGGTGAGGGCCCCTTCGCCATCTCGAGGCCTTTCTGGCCTCTGCTCCCTGCGCTTCCCCTTGCGGAAGGATAAATATGTTTTTTTCCCCTTGGCCTTGGCCCTCCTCCTTCTGTTACATCTCAGAGCTGATCAGTAATGCCGTCTGCATCTTACTCTGTTTCAACGCTCCCTCTAAGCTGTGGAGTCTTGTGAGCAAAAATTCTACATTGTGAGCTACTGGCATTAAAGCTGTGAGCGAGCGATCTGGCTGCTGCATAAATTAGTTTGCTCTGGGAGCCATCCTTCCTGAGCGAAGACAGAAATGTGTGAGCCGAAGGCTAAAAAACTGAGCTAGCTCACACTGACTCAGCTTAGAGGGAACACTGCAAGTCTGTTTCTGTTGTTTCTTCTCTCTCCTAACAGTGCAGTCCTAGGCAGAGTTACGCCCTTCTAAACTCATGGACTTTGATGGATTTAGAGGGATGTAACCTTGCTCACGATTGCACTATAACTCTGCCCCAGCAACAAGCAAGACAACGAAATTTGCTTCCATTTCAGATTCTCCCCCCCCCCCCCCCCGCTTAGTGTCCATCAAAGCAGGTTTTCCTTTTGAAGTTTCCCAGCAGCCCATCAAAGAGGAGATTTGCTGTTGTGTTTATGTGTACTAATTCCGAGAAGCTCTCTGCCCATTTGTCTCGGTTAAGTAACTCCCTGCTTACCAAAGTCCTTCCTTGCCATCATTGGTCTTTTCAAAATATTTGTTCATCGGGATTCCATACGGTATGGCCACATGGCTCTTATTTGGGGAACGTTTGAGTGCATGCAGTTCCTCATCAGTCGAGGCTACACTTTGAATGTAAATGGCTGTTCCACTGATGGTGTTTTCCTGTGGGGCCCGTGGCCTTCTGCTGGCAGAGCAGACCCACGGGCAGTGTTCCCTCTAAACTGAGTTGGTGTGAGCTAGCTCACAGTTTTTTTAGCCTCCAGCTCACACATTTTTGTCTTAGCTCAGGAACGATGGCTCTGGAGCAAACTCATTTATGCGGGAGCCAAATCACTTGCTCACAACTTTAATGCCAGTCGTTCTCCAAGTAGAATTTTTGCTCACAAGACTCCACAGCTTAGGGAGGGAGCATTGCCCATGGGTTTCCACCCTGTGCTTGTAAAGAGTCACTCTGCTCTCTGTCTACCTCTTCCTCCTGCCTCCTTGCACATGGAAGTCGACGTTTCATGGCCACACAGGGAGGGAGCGGTGGCGCAGGCAATACAACGCCTGCTAGTAACATCTGTAGCGAACAGCCTCAATGGCTGTTCGAATCCCCACCGCGGCCGGAGTGAGCTCCCGGCCCCCGTCCCAGCTCCCGCCAACCCAGCGGTTCGAAAGGTAACAAACAAGTAGATAAATGGGTACCTGCCCTAGGCGGCAGGAGGCACCCACCTCCTGGTTCCGTGCCAGGAGTGTTGGCGGCGGCGGTGGCGGAGACTGCGGCGGCAGCAACAACAATGGTGGTGGAGTTCCTGGCGACCAGACCTGAGGGAGGCGGAGCCACGGCAATGCGGGCGCAAGACGGCGCAGCACGGCAGGAGCCTGAAGGACATAAGCCGGAAGCTGCAGCCAGAAAGCAGTAGCACGCAGAGGAGGAAACATCGAGCCTGCCGGAGGTGGTCGCCGGTTAACCCGAAGACGCCAGAAGAATACCCGTAGCCCACCGGAAGAAGACATAACGCACCGCCAAATAGGGTGTCGGTAGGTAGTCCCCCACCCTGTGAAATGTGTGGCCCTAGGTAGGTTAACTACTACTATACTAGTAGTATACTGTAACCCGCTCTGAGACCCATTAGGGGTCATGGGCGGTATATAAATCCAATGTAAATAAATAAATAAATAAATTATGTGTATACATGCGCGCGCGTGTGTTAACACTATGATTTTTTTTGTCCTGCCTCCTCTGCACACACCTTTGGGCTCTTTTTTCAGTGCTGGAACACGCAAGGAGAGAAACGACAAGTGCAAAAAAGTAAAATCCAGAGGTACAGCAGATTCTACAAATGCATGTAGCAGCCAGTCCTAATCACCAAATGATCTGTTACAGGGGTGGCCAAACTGTGGCTCGGGAGCCCCATGCAGCTCCTTCACACATATTGTGCGGCTCCCAGCAGGACAGCTGGGGAAGCAAAGGGTTGGTTTTCCTGATTGGTTTTCTCTTCCCTAGCCAGTGTTCCCCTCCCTGGCTAGCCTTGAGGTAGGGGGGAGCAGAGAAAGAAAGCAACTTTAACTTTAAATGTGTTCTCAAAGCCCCCCCCCCAAAGTCTACAAATATAATTGTATAAATAGACATTATTATCACTATGTTTTTACCAGGGGTCATTTTGTAGAAAAAGAGGCGCAGGAGCTCATTAGCAGAACTCATTAGCATAATTTATTTGCACACTTCCGGAACGTGCCAGGGGTCATTTCGTAGAAAAAGAGGTGCAGGAGCTCATTAGCATGACTCATTAGCATAACTTATTTGCATATGCCACACCCCCTGGCATCACTGGAAGTGTGTCAGAAGGCAACACCCACCGCTCAGGCTCCACTGGACTGTTTTGGCAGTTGTTTTCATTTAAGGGACACAGGAGGAGCTAGACCCCAAAACCAAGCTGGAAAAAGGTAAACAGTTATTTGATTGCACCAAATTTTGCCTTGGTCCTTCCAGACAGTTCTTGTAAATAAATATTTCCTAAGGACAGCAGTGACAGGTGACTCATCTTATAACTGCTGTTCCGACAATACAATGGCCACCATGACTGAATAATGAGAAATGGTGCCACATCTACTTGAAACTGTGACCCACAGTTTGTCATGCAATTGTTTAATATATCTTGCCTCTGTTGCAGCTAGGCAATTTCTCCTAGCATCTTGATAATTGTGCTAGATATTAAGGAGACTGAGATATTTATCTTAATGTAATTGGTAATACATGACATAGTTTTAGCTTATAGAATTGTTCATTTAAAGTTCACATGAAGTTTCTAAACAATCAGATCTCTCATGCAAAGTGATTGAAAAGTTTATGGTTAGGAGAATGAGAATCCTAGGACTGTGAAAATCCCTCCATAATGCCATGGCATCCGAAAATTAAATTTCTGCAATAACGAATTACGATATAATGAGGTCACATTAGAGGAATAAGAGGCCCAGATGCCTGAATGATTTAATCTATCTCTTCCTGTAGGCCTGCACCTAATTTTAAAGGGATCCTTTCCTGAGCAACCTCCCCTTGAAAACTTACAGGCTTGGATCCAAAGTGGATGCTTCCATGGGCACAGGGATTTCCAGCCACAGAGCATTACCTCTCCCCTCCCATGGTAGCCTAAAATGCCCTCCAAAATCCTGTTCTTGGGGGAGAGGGGACCCCTAGGAATAGGATTCCGGGGGTATGTTGGACTGTCATGGGAGGAGGGAGGCGGGGAAACCTGGGCTCAGCAGGTAGAATGCCTGCAGAACTGTTAGTCTGGATCTAAACCATGGTGTCTTTGCACTAGCCTGTGTATTTACAAATACACTGGCTGAGCAAATATAAAGGGGGGTCCAGAGGCAAGCACAAAGGCACACAGAATCATAGAGTTGGAAGGGGTCTCCAGAGTCATCTAGTCCAACCCCCTGCACAATGCAGGAAATTCACAAATACCTCCCCCCCACACCCCCCAGTGACCCCTCCCCATGCCCAGGAGATGAACCA
>NW_015164692.1:534867-547652 GCF_001447785.1 Gekko japonicus
GCTCTAACTGTCACGAAGTTCTTCCCAATGTTCTTCAGTCTCCTGAAATCCTCAGAACCCAACTTCTCACTGCAAGGGGATTTCAAACGCAGATGGCTTTGATTCAAAGAGGACTTAACTACACATTACTTCCCCCCCAAGGGTGCCCCCATGCTGGGTCAAGAGCGCCATACTTCTCAGGGACATGTGGGCCCTATTCAGATTGAGACCACAACACGCAGGGAGAAGGCGTTGAAACAGCCCCAGGAAGCCGTGTTGCATTTCCCATACTGGGTAATGTGACTTTTTCAGTCAAAAGCTACCTAAGAACCTATGGAGGAGGAGGAGGAAATTGGATTTATACCCCACCTTTCACTATCCTAGGGCTGCGGAATCGGGCCCCGGGAGGAACTCCGCCCCCCGAAGCGCAGCGTGGCTGCGTCACCAGAGGTGACGCAACCATGTCAATCACGTTGGGGGCGTGGCCCCGATCGTCGGAGGGAAAACTCTATGGTTTTCCCTCCAGCGATCGAAGCCACGCCCTCAACGTGATCAACGTCACGCGTCACTTCCGGTGAAGTGCTGGCGCCGCGCACACATACATCGCCGGACGGCTCCCCTGCCGGTAAGCCAGTTTGACTTGGCAACCCTACACTACCCGGAGGAGTCTCAGAGTGGCTTACAATACCTCTTCCCTTCCCCTCCCCACAACAGACACCCTGTGAGGTAGGTGGGGCTGAGAGAGCTCTCTCGAGAGCTGTCCTTGAGAGAACAGCTCTGAAAGAACTTGTGACTGGCCCAAGGTCACACCAGCAGCTGCATGTGGAGACGTGGGGAATCAAACCCGGTCCTCCCAGATTAGAGTTCATGCTCCTAGTAGCAAGAGGGGCCATTTTGCATATCTGTAGTGCCCAACACTAAATCTGAGTGGGTTAGGGTTAGCTCTTTGGGAGATTTGATTCACGTCACCGGAATCAAGGTAGAAGATTATGTCATTCATTCTTCCTTTCGCAAGGATGGCAGAAGCACATGCTTTTTCTGTGTGCTGCTGGGGTTACAAGAGACGCATGGCTACTGTTGAAACCAGCATCCCCTGGGTCTCTTTCTCAGGGTTCTCCTGCCCTTATTCCACTTCATTGATCGCCACTCACAGAGACAAAAACAAAACAGTGTTGCTTCACATGTCCCCCCCCCCTCTTTTTAGACATTAATGGAACAAACACAGAGCTGCTGGTTTCTGTGGCAGCCAATTGCAATGCTCCCTCTAAGCTGTGGAGTCTTGTGAGCTACTGGCATGAACGTTGAGAGCGAGCGATTTGGCTGCTGCCTAAATTTGTTTGCTCTGGAGCCCTCCTTCCTGAGCTGAGATAAAAATGTCTGAGCCGGAGGCTAAAAAAACGGTGAGCTAGCTCACACTCACTCAGCTCAGAGGGAACACTGGCCACACGTCTCTCCATGCGTCTAGCCCCAACCAGAGCGGCTTGGCACAGCACTGAGGAGTTTTACTACAATTTTAACAGGCAGGCAGTCCTGACGTGGATGGCCCAGGCTAGCCTGATCTCATCAGATCTTGGAAGCTAAGCAGGGTCGACTCCAGTGTTCCCTCTAAGCTGAGTTAGTGTGAGCTAGCTCACAGTTTTTTAGCCTCCGGCTCACAGATTTTTGTCTTAGCTCAGGAAGGATGGCTCCAGAGCAAACTAATTCATGCAGTAGCCAAATTGCTCGCTTACAACTTTAATGCCAGTAGCTCACAAAGCAGAATTTTTGCTCCCAAGACTCCACAGCTTAGAGGGAACATTGGTCGACTCTGGCTGGCATTTGTTTTCTGTTTTGTTTTTTAAGTACCCAAGGGTACACATTTATTGAATTTCTTATATTCCTAAACACAGACATAAACAACTACAACAAACAACATATAAACCAAGAGACTTGTTACAGTTTGTTACGACCCCTAATCCATCGCTTCATTATTCTCTAATATTTGTTAGTATTCTCTAATTCCATTATTATATATTACTACATACTCAAATATTATTTTTGCCATATCAGCTTAGTCTTTAACTCCAATCACATTATACCAATCATATAGCCTCTTCCAGGTTTTTTGAAATGTCAATTTCTTCGTGCCTCTCATTTCCATAGTTAATTTATCTACTTCCGCCGCTTCTAAAAGTTTATTAATATATTCCTGTTTGGTTGGTGTTTCTTGAGTCTTCCAGTATTTGGCATATAATATCCTTGCCACCGTTGACGTGTATACAATCAGGTATCTATCAGTTTCCTTGAATTCTTTCGGAAAAATATTTAACAATAGAAACTCTGGGGTAAAGGGATTGTTACGTCTTATTATTTCTTCCAGTATACAGTGCACCCATCAGAAATTTTTTGAAACAGTCACATAACCACCACATATGATAAAATGTGCCTGTCTTATTTTTACACTTCCAACATTTATCTGAGCAATTACTATTCTGCTTTGCTAATCTATCTGTAGTAACATACCATCTATAAAACATCTTATACATATTTTCTTTATAAGCGACAGCATTAGTCATGTTAACATTTTTCAACCATATTTGCTCCCAATCTTCTAAATTCACAATATAACCTAAATTCTGGATCCATGCAACTCTGGCTGGCATTTGGATGGGAGATGTCCAAGGAATACCAGGCACAGAGGCAGGCAATGGCTAGCCACCTCTGCATGTCTCTTGCCTTGAAAACTTTATGGGGTGGTCATAAATCAGCTGTGACTTGACAGCACTTTCTACCACCAATAGGCGTGCAAGCAAAGAGGGAGACACTCTCCGATGAGTTTGTTCCCACCCCAAAGTCTTTCGCTGGGAAGGCGGCATTGGCATGCAGATAAAACCATGTAAAGTCTGGAAGGAGTCGCCCACTCGCCGGATAAACGAACAATCGGAGCCAGAAGGGTACCTGGTAGGGCTCCCCCCACCCCAGACGTACTGTGGCCATAGTTAGGGTTTCTGCATAGGTCTCTGCACCATGCACCGTGTAAGCCACTCAGAGCCCTTCGGGGGTGAGCGGGGTACAAATGGAAAGTATAAATAAATAAATAAATAAATAAAGTCAGTGTGTTCCTGGGCTGTTAGAAATGTTTGGACAGGCTGCCGTTCCCCCAAAGGATTCAATCACTGAGGACGTACAATCTTAATTATATCGTTACATTTCCACACAAAGCCTGTCTCTCTAATGCCATTACCTCGGCAAGCCATAATATGATTACGGGAACATTAAGGAAATTAAACTCACCGGTGAAAAGGGAAACAGCTCTTGAGTAATTGAAACCAACTTTCTTCCAGAGGAATCCTCGGCAAGCCGAACAGGATGCTAAATTAAAGGGGAAATTTCAAGGGCTGCTTCAGCGGCAGTTTGAATGCATGAGGGCGGGCAGTCCCCAGCCGGGAGACGCGATCCTTCTTTTGTAATGAACAGCAGGGATTGCGGGTAGTCATATCAGTCATTTTTATAGTACACAGAGTCACAGAGCATTTATGAGACGTCTTCGCAAAACTGACAAAAAGACACACACAGATCAGTTGCTAGCATTTCAGGGATGCCGATAAGGAAATTCCACTGGCGCAATCATCAGGGGAACCAGGGCTGAGGACGGGATTCTCACGGGAACAAAATCCCGTCTAATAAATCGGTGCCCCGGCGTGGGTGGCCCAGGCTGGCCTGATCTTGGAAGCTATTTCAGGGTCAGCCCTAGTCAGTACTTAGATGGGAGACCACTGAGGGAAGTCCAGGGTTGCTATGCCAAGGCAGGCAAAGAGCCAGTTTGGAGAACCGGGTTTGATTCCCCACTCCTCCGCTTGCAACTGCTGGATGACCTTGGGCAAGCCATAGTTCTGTCAGAGCTGGTCTTGAAAGAGCAGTTCTCGAAAGTAATTAGTGCTGGGCTGAGAAAAAGCATCTCTACCCACTCGAACCATCTATGTGTAGGATGGGCTCCATTATCAGATGTGCCACTGCAACTGGCAGATGGTGGGAAGTGAGGCATCGGTACTGTTAATTAGGATCTGGACATAATAGAAGCATGAGAAGAGCCCTGCTGGATCAGACCAAAATAGTAGTTTTTCATCCACTAAGCCTTGAACTCTCTCTTCAAGATACCGCTAATCCGATTTTGTGAGTCACTAGAAATAAGGCCCGTTGTGGAAATAAATACAACGGGAGCTAGAAAGAGGCTCTGGGAGAGTGCTCTGGCTTTGGGCAAACAGTGTCAGTCTGCTTTTAAAACATGAACCTGGGACCTGCACACCACCAGAATACAGCAGGTTCCATATGCAACTGACATTCAAACTGCCTTGCGGGGGGGGGGGAGTTTGAGGTGTGGAATGGAGTGAAGCCCAATCAGCTTCCATATGCAAAAGACCAGGTTGTCGCAGCAGTTGTGGTGTGGGCGGGACCCGGGCTTTGCCTTCTGATTGGTGGCGATATATGCTGAGGAGCAGTGCCATCAGCCATACACTAAGGGAGTGCATTTTAGAATTAGAACTTTGGCACCCACTATTCAATTATATATAAGGAGAGATTAGGACAGAGAAGATGCCCGTCATTTACCCATGTTGACAAAAAATCTCCATTTGGGATCAAACTCTACTGTCACAACAAATCGTTCGTGACAGTCCAGAGCGCACACACAAGCTGTTGACGGTTGGTATCATCCCAAGCTGATTTCACACATATGGTTGTGATTTTTATCTGACTATAAACAGATAATTTTTAATGGTTTTTAAATTAAGTTTTAAAATATGCAAGGGTAAGGAGAGGGGAAGGGGTGGGAGAAAAAAAAACATATCTAATAATTTTCTGCACGTAACTTTCCTCTACTTGTCATTTCGTATTATACAGGGATAAGCTGTGAGGTTTAAAAGTTCATAAAACCTTCTTAATATTATAGTATTAGGAAGTTCATGTCTTTATATTTCTCTCTTATCCAATTACAGAACAGAGTCCATAGTCCAACAAAGTCTTCTTCCATTTGCCCTTGCTATTAGGTCGTGTTTAACATCGAGCTCAGGTCATCCATTTCCACACTTTCCATAATCTTCGCTATTAGCTCCTGTTCAGTAGGTGTTGATGGAAGTTTCCAATAAGATATAAACACATAATTTTTAAAGCATTTTGTCCTTCACTTGCTATTAATACAGATCCCCTTTCATCACTGCAAACATTTTGGAGAGCCGATGTGCTCAATATCATTCAAAGAACTTAAAGTCCATCTGTATCAAACCAGCAATCCATCTAATCCAGGGTTCCCAATGTGGTGCCCGTAGGTGTCATGGTGCCTGCTGGCACCCTTTCTGGTGCCCACCCACTGTTTTTAGACAGTGGGTGGGGCCAGGTGGGGCTTTTACCCAGCAAGGCTTCTGATTGGCCACTGGAAATTTGATTGGCGGCGCAGATTTTTTAAAACTGTTGCTTTGACGGCAGCTGCCACCACACTACAAAGATCTTCACTGTGTGACTAAAGGTATGCTGTGGCAGCCATTTTTTGTCTGGTTCAGCATCCCGAGGCAGTAGGGTTGCCAAGTCCCTCTGGGCAGCTGGCGGAGGGTAGGGGGGGAGCTTCCCGGGAGCTAGAAGTGTCTTCACACATTTCAACAACATGCCCACATGACTTACAGTGTGACCTGGAAGTGACATAGGCACGTCAGGGCGATGCTCTAGTTTTGGGGCAAAAACTGTATGGTAGAATTAGCTTCTACCATAGAGCTTTTGCTCAAAAACCAGAGCACCGCCCTGACGTCCCTGATGTGCCTACATCACTTATGAGTCATGCTGAAGTCACATAGGCACATTGCTGAAATGGCAGGAATTCCTCTCTCATTTTGGGGGGGGTAATTTCCCCCCTGCCAGCCAGCTGATCTGTGGTGGAGAAGTGGGGCCTGGCAGCGGGTGATGCCCACCCCCTTTGGGGTGTCTGGCATCCCTATGTGGCAACCATTTTGTGGCTGTGGCGACCATGCTGCATCAGAATTCCAAATGTCCCCATAGGCTCAAAAAGGTTGAGGACCCCTGATCTAGTCCAGTATCATGTGCCCAGCCAGAGGGACATAGGCTTTGGTTCTATACAATTATACTTAGTTATCCAGTCTGGTTTCATTGCTTTGCTATATTTTTTAGAAACTATTGAACTCCATGTGAATTGGGCAGCTTTTCCATTGAAGTGCAATTTTTCATACATCATCAAGTAAGGCTTTGCCCCAATTCTATGTTATTTTGATGTACAATTACCAAGATGCAAGTATTGATGTTGACATATATATTATATTATTTATAAGCATATAGACACTTGGTTAGAAGAAGACGTTTGTCGAAACGGCATCGCATTCCGGAGACCACCGTCCCGTCGTTGTCATCTTCTGTCTTTATGTATCTGAACATACACATTTGAATGTATTATTATCACTTCTGTACATTTCATATTTTCGTTAAAGAAATATTGAGTGCACTGTGTACAGTTCTTGTGGTTCTATTTTTGCATGTCTACGGACTGTGACCATATTTGTTTTTGGCCCCTGTGTGAGACAGGGTGCTGGACTAGGTGGACCCTCACTGGCCTGATCCGGCAGGGCTCTTCTTATGCCCCACGGTGGCCAACCAGATGCCACCAGAAAAGCCAAAAGCAATGATTCAGAGGGCAAAGCTTGACTTGAGAAAAACTTGAGAGCCCGTTTGGTGTAGTGGTTAAGTGCGCGGACTCTAATCTGGGAGAACCGGGTTTTATTCCCCACTCCTCCACTTGCACCTGGCTGGATGGCCTTGGGCAAACCGTAGTTCTGATAACAGCTGTTCTTGAAAAAAAAGAGCAGTCTCTGTCAGAGCTCTCTCAGCCCCACCTACCTCACAGTCTCTTCTTCTCTTCTTTTTCTTTATACTCCACAGAAGTCCCTCCCCTCCCCAAACTCCACCCTCCTCCGGCTCCACCCCCAAAATATCCTGGCATTTCCCAAGCCGAAGCTGGCAACTCTAAACTCAGAGTATGGGAGCTTCATATGCACACAGTCCTTCACTGTTGTGTGGTGTAGGGGAAAAGTTGGGGATTCTGCATTTCCAAAACGGTAAAACAGCCATTGTTTTTTTGGGGGGAGGGGGATATCTTTTCATTGGCCTGGATGGATATGTCTGATATCCTTGGAAGCTGCTCGCTCAAGAAGTATGCTTAATTCAAAAGCATTCCCTCAATTGCTGCAGGTTCATTCAATTCAGTTAATTTGTAAGGAGGCTGATCAGCTAATTATAGCGAGGCCTGCAGGATGGCGATCTGCTTCCAAGAACTGACTCGATGAGGAGTAGACTTGTTTTCAGAACCGCAGAATCAAATGCAGAAAAGGATGTTGTGAGTGGCCTCCCCAACCGATTCCTGTAATATATGCTGGAGCACACCAGCCGGGTCACAGGAAGGAAAGGGATGAATTAATTAAATGCTCCTGTAATCACCCAGAGGAGGTTATCCGATGTGTCTCTGCATGATGAGCTCTCCATCTGCTATGGGTCTGCATCAGATATAATGGCATCACTTGTTCCCGATGCAGAGATGGGACACAGTTCCTTACCACAGAGGGAGGCTGGTAGAGGGTGAGTACAGGGCCGGCTCACTCACTAGGTGAACTAGGCGCTCACATAGAGTGCGCCGGCCCTTAGGGGCACCAAACTGGCACCCCACCCCACCCCACCCCGCTGTCCTGGTTCAGCTGCAAACACTACTGAGTTTTAAACATGTTATGATCTTTCTGATGATACAAACACCAATTCCACCAAATAACTTAGCCCTCTGGGCACAGAAGGGTCACTCAGCTGAGTCAAAGAAGAATCTAAGTAGGGGGGCTATTACATAAGGACTCTAAAGTTGCAACTGACTTATGGCAACCCCAGCAAGGAACTGTCAAGGCAAGTGAGAAGCAGAGGTTGTCTGTGACTGCGAGTGCCTTTCTTGCAGAGTCTTCCTTGGTGGAAGCCAGATGTGCAAAGCAGGCAAAGTTACAAAAGCAAAAGTGAGTGTTAAGAGCATGGGTGCCAGGGGAACGGGAGGTCTGGGGTACAGATCCAATTAACGGGTCCGAGCCATGGTGGGCGCATGGGGGGGGCACCAGAAGGGATCCTCGCCTGGGGTGCAAAATAAACTGGGGGCAGCCCTGGTTGAGTACCTATACAAATGAGAAGGGAGCACTCACTGGAGAAGACCCTGGTGCTGGGAAAGATTGAAGGTCAAAGAAGAAGGGGACGGCAAAGGATGAGATGGTTAGACAGTGTTATCGATGCAACGAACGTAAAGTTAAGCAAACTCCAGAACACGACAGAAGACAGGAGGGCCTGGTGTGATGTGGTCCATGGGGTCATGAAGAGTCGGACTCGACTGTGCAACTGAACAGCAGCAACAAAACCTATACATTAAGGAAAACATTCTAGGGTTTTTTTTTAATTACCGTTTCCAACCTTTGACCCTTTCCCCATTTTGTATCAAGACAATAGATGATGACTTACACATTTATGCATGGTGTGGAGAAAGCAGATACAGCAAGTTTTTTCTCCTCCTCCTCTAATGCTAGCACTCAGGGACAACCAATGCAGCTGACAAGTAACAGATTTAGGGCAGGCAAGAGAAACAATGACCTTATTGGACTCATTCTTACTTTGTGATTATTGCTACTGTCTTAGACGGCTATGAAAGGGAACCGGGGAAATTCGTGGAGGATAGTTCCATCATGAGCTATTAAGCACGATGGCCTCTGAATACCAGTTGTGGGAGGGCAAAAACAGGGTCAAGAAGAAGAAGGAGATTGGATTTATACCCCGCCCTTCACTACGCAAAGGAGTCTCAGAGTGGCTTGCAAACTCCTTCCCCTCCCCCTCCCCACAACAGACACCCTGTGAGGTAAAAGAAGAAGAGGTTGGATTTATACCCCGCCCTTCACCACCCAAAGGAGTCTCAGAGCCGCTTACAAACTCCTTCCCCTTCCCCTCCCCACCACAGACACCCTGTGAGGTAAAAGAAGAAGAAGAGATTGGATTTATACCCCGCCCTTCACTACCCAAAGGAGTCTCAGAGCGGCTTACAAACTCCTTTCCCTTCCCCTCCCCACAACAGACACCCTGTGAGGTAAAAGAAGAAGAAGAGATTGGATTTATACCCCGCCCTTCACTCCCCAAGGGTGTCTCAAAGCGGCTTACAAACTCCTTTCCCCTCCCCTCCCCACAACAGACATCCTGTGAGGTAGGTAGGGCTGAGAGAGCTCTTTCCAGAACTGCCCTTTCAAGAACTATGGCTTGCCCAAGGTCATCCAGCAGCTGCGAGTGGAGGAGCAGGGAATCAAATCCGGTTCTCCCAGTTTAGAGTCCGCACACTTAACCACTACCCCAAACTGGCAATAGAGTTTTTCTAAAGTGACCATTTTCTCCAGGTGAACCGATCTGTTGCCTAGAGATCAATTGTAATCCCGGCAGATCTCCAGCCACCACTTGGAGGTCAGCAAGTCTATCTGAGTGAGATCACTGGGTCAAGCAACATTTACTCTGACTGGCAATGGCTTTCTGGGATATCGGGCTGAAGTCTTTCACATCACCTTCTCCCTGATCCTTGAAACTGGAGATGCCGGGGACTGAACCTGGGACCTTCTGCATGCCAAGCAGAGGCTCTGCCACTGAGACACAGCCCCCCCCCCCAGTGAAGCATAGTTCTTGCACGTATCCATTCCCTCTCTGCCCCTCTCTGCGGTCATGTTCCTTGTATGGTAAGCAACAATGAGAGCAGGGCTTTTTTTGTAGAAAAAGCCCAGCAGGAACTCATTAACATAATAAGCCACACCCAACAGCAGAAACTCATTAGCATATTAGGCCACACATTGACAGCACAGCTTATTAGCACATTAGGCTACCCCCCCATGTTACCAGAAGTGTGGTCATCCAGCCACACCCATTTTTTGCTTCTTATTCTGTTTACTTTGTTTATTCTCAAAACCCAGGGCTTTTTTTTTGGTAGCAGGAACTTATTTGCATGTTAGGCCACACACCCCTAATGTAGCCAATCCTAATGCGTTTCTGCTGTTGGGTGTGGCCTATTATGCTAATTAGTTCCTGCTGGGTGTGGCCAACTCAGGAGCCAGCCGGAACTCCGTTCCTGTGCGTTCCTGCCCAAAAATAGCCCTGAGTGAGAGACTTTCAGTGCAAAAGAGCCCTTTCCTGGAGATAAACCCCACTGATTAAACCTGAGTGAGATTCTGAGAAGACCTATTTAGGATAACTGTCTTGGACTGAAAGCTCTGCTCTTAATCACTCAGCGCTTCAGCTGGAATCGGTGGGATCTGCCTTCCAAGTAAGTTAGTGTTGTAGCTCTACATTCATTCGATATCTTTATATCCTGCTTTTCGTGCGATCCTTTCCCAAAGTGGCCTGTGCTCTGCCCTCAGGCTTACAGAATCCTCAAGGGAAGCGAAAGAGACCCACCTGAAAGTCAGAACGTATATCCCATCGAGCCAGACTGATCTTCCCTTCCTGGTGTTCTTGTTTGTATGCAAGCAGTCTGGCTGGCCTGCGACTCATTCCTCTAATTGGCGATGAAGGCCAGAATGTATTCACTTCAACCTCAAGGAAGTTGATAATTAGTTCCTACCAGCAGGGAAGGGAGGAACGATGGGCTTTGTTTCAGGCCAAAGTTTAAATTCTTTGTGTGTGTGTTTTTTTTTAATGTCATGATTTAATATTCTTTTAAACATGGGTCTAAGGAGACAACTGCTAATAAATATAAATCAATAAGGATTCTTGTCCCCCCTAGGGTGTTCTCTAATGTGCTATCTGGTATCCTGTAACCTGCAGATTAGGATTTCTCATATATACTGGTCCAACACTGATCAAACAACTGTATTGGCTTGTTTTTAAAAAAGATTATGGTTCTGAACTGTGTCATAAGGTTAACACTGTTTTTGTTTTTAACTTCTGAATTGTCTAGTGTTTGATATTTCTATTGGGCGAGGGTTTCGTTGTTTCAGTGTTTGTAGTTTTGTGTCGTTCGGTTTTTATTCTGAATCTTGCAATGCTGCTGTTTAATGTTGCTGTATTTTTTAAAAATTATAATAAACCAAAGGTAAAAAAATTGTCATTCCTTCTTTTGGCCAAGACCATAGCTTACAAATTAATAATCATTAAATAAAACAGTAACGCGGGGCCTTAAATCATGAAATAAAACAGTAACATTCGAAAGCACATGAGAGAATATATAGAAGGCAGTCCTTAGATACACCCAGAACGGCATGCTAAGTGTCTGTCCTTGAGTCCTGTTGTAATTTGCTCTTGCAGGAAAAAACAAAAACAAATAATACACAATCATTACAATACTAAGGGACAAAAAAATATGCCCACTAAGCCAGAACAAAGGAAAAGGAGGAAAATATCCCGGCTGCTGCTTCAATTGCATGTAGGTATAGATTCCTCTGCCTCTTCTTGACCTTCTCCAGAACAGTGATGAAGATAATATTCCATTGTTCAGAACTTCAAAGGCTGAAAAATAACTGTGTTCTCAAATTCCTGTCAACACAGCTCCATCTTTGATCTTGTTGACAGCTAGACGTCTCCATCGGTCCGTACATCCTTGCGAACAAGGTCTAGGAGAATGGGAACGTAGCAACTTTTTGTGTTTCTAAGGAAGTTCTTTGTAGGTTGTGCTTTTAGCTAACAGGCCTAGGCCTCGCAAACTTGTTTGTGCTGACACGGTATTGGAAGGCACATCTATAGATATAATAGTCAACATGGCCCCATCTGTGGATACTTAGATCTGTGGATGGGGGCCATGTTGTTGTTGTTGTTGTTGTTGTTCAGTCGCACAGTCGAGTCCGACTCTTCGCGACCCCATGGACCAGCTCCCGCCAGGCCCTCCTGTCTTCCGCCGTCCTCTGAAGTTGGCTCAATTTCATGTTCGTTGCATCGATGACACAGTCTAACCATCTCATCCTTTGCCGTCCCCGTCTTCTTTGACCTTCAGTGACCTTCAATGGCCATACAGACACAAAAGTGATATTTCTATGAACTTGGGGAGAAACCCAGATTTGAAGGAAAATCCTAAAAGTAAAACAGAGGAGACTGACAGAAGAAAAACCCAAACCGAGAACAATTGTCTGTACATGTGTACACAGCTGTTCTCCAGATGCAAGGGGCTCATGAGGAGGAAAGGGAGGTGGGTTTTTTTTTGTCATCTTCTGGATATGAACCAGGTGTCACTGGGGGTGTGTGGTGGGGAGGGATTTGTGAATTTCTTGCACTGTGCAGGGGGTTGGACTAGTCACTAGGCGACCCTGGAGATCCCTTCCAACTCTGATTCTATGAGAAGGAACAGAAACCTCTATCCTCCTCAGCTTCTGAGGCAATGAAACTGGAGACCGGCGGAGGAGGTGAAGGACCCACCAGCCCTCCCCACTGCTCCTTCCCCTCAGCCCTGCCAAGGTGGTGGTGCAGGAGTCGTCACTGCCCCCCTTAACTACGGAGGTGACAGTACTGGAGGCAGGCAGGGGAGGAGGGACCCAAGCGACTGTGGGAGCAGCCCAGTGAGTGGGGGGGGAAATGGGATCCTACCCCCCAAGTTTTGCAAGTCCTCACATGTCTTATCTAATGAAAGACACATTAAAATATTCAATAAGATCATCTTGCTTCACTCCCCCCCACACACCTGTCAAAGTGAGGAGGATGGTTAATATAAGAACACAAAAGAAGCCAATGTTGGATCAGGCCAATGGCCCATCCAGTCCAACACTCTGTCACACAGTGGCCAAAAATACCAGGCGCCATCA